>NW_024464713.1:113143-120115 GCF_000004515.6 Glycine max
GTGCTTTTGGGCATTACGTTTAAACTGGAATTGTTATCGATGAGCACCTTGGCCATGACGTGGTCCATGCATTTGACTGATATATGCAAAGCCCTGTTATGCCCTCTCCCCTCGGCAGGGATTTCTTCTTCAGCGAAGGCGAGATAGTTGTTGGCGGTGATGTTATTGATGAGTCCTCGAAAGCCTTCTACAGAGATATCTTGGGCCACATGAGCTTCATTCAAGACCTTTACTAGCAAAGCCCGATGAGGCTCAGAGCTCATGAGTAATTCCAAAAGAGAGACCCTGGCCGGGATTTTGTTGAGCTACTCAATGACCTTGAACTCGCTTTGCTGAATAATGCGGAGGAACTCGCCTGCCTCCTCTAGCGATACTTCCTTCTTGCCACAACCATCCTTTTTCTCTGGAAGACCTTTCATTGGAATATCCTCGTTCGGAGTGAGGGTCATTTTGTCATCTTGTTCTTCAACCATCTTTGCCTTCCCTTTAACATTTGCGGATTGTGTTGGCAGGTCGGGGGGTGCAAACACGCGACCGCTGCGGGTCACGTCGTTCAGCCCCGTGATATTGGTCACCTTGGCTGACAACAAGCTGATGTCGGTGGCTTCTTCCTTCCTTTCACTTGGAGGTGCATACCTCCACGGGACTGCATGGCTATTTCGATATGGGAACAGAACAGGTTTAACTACCAAGGGGTATCGGGGCTTTTGAGGAACTGCGTCTTTGGTGAAATATACCACCAAAGGCTTAGGCCTTCCAAAACATCTCTCATCTGTGGACTGCATACATATATGCTGCTCTTCCCTCCCCTCATCGTTGACTTCTAGTCAGCCTTGATTTATCATCTGTTGCAAAAGGTCCTTCATTGCTAAACATGTTTCCATGTTATGTAGCTCGACGGGATGCATCAAACAGGAATCCTCTCTATGCCCAACGTGGGGAATTACGCCCCCCCTTTTGTAGGGCCTCGTAGATAAACCTCCTGGGGGTCATTGCGTCCTTTAAAGGCTTAGACTTGTGCGGCCTCCCCGATTCGACGGCGTTAACTGCTCCCCCTCCATGATTGGCGAGCGGGTTTGTTTTCACATTGGGCTGATCCTCTTGAAACGTCAGCCATCCGGAATCTATCAAATGTTGGACCTTGTATTTAAGGGCCAGGCATTGTTCGGTAGAGTGGCCCAGAGTTTTCCCATGGTATACGCAAGTTGCGTCAGGGTCATACCACTTTGAGAAAGGAGGTTGGTAGATCTTTCCAGGAGATACCACAGCCATCTGGTTGGCAATGAGGGACGGCAAGAGGTCTTCGTATGTCATTGGGATCGGGGTGAATTCTGGAATTGGCCTCGGGGGAAAGTTCCTCATCGCGTTGGAAACGGCGCCAAAGTGGGCATTGCCGGCCGGGTGAGTCGTGGTTGGAGCCGGAGCTTGGGGGGCCTCCCTTTGGATGGGGGCGGGCGCTCTAGGCTGTATGAGTGCTGAATTTGAAGAGTTCACGGCACGAGCTGAGAAGCTCGGGTGATGTTGCGCGTACTGATGGGTACCATGAGAGGTCTACGGTGGCTTGACCCATGCGGGTGCCGAAGTGACAACATGGGTATCTCCTTCCTTCCTTTTTGCCCCAGTTGCTCTGATCCTCCTAGCATTGGTACTTGTGGAGGAGACGTAATCGAACTTCCCTCTCTTCAAACCTACTTCGATTCTCTCCCCGGCAAACACCAAGTCCGCGAAGCTGGAGGGCATATAGCCTACCAACTTCTCGTAGTAAAACACTGACAAGGTGTATACCATCATGGTAATCATCTCCCTTTCGACCATGGGAGGGGCCACTTGTGCTGCCAGGTCTCTCCACCGCTGAGCGTACTCTTTAAAGGTCTCACTTTCCTTCTTAACCATGTTCTGCAGCTGAGTGCGATCGGGAGCCATATCGGAATTGTACTGATATTTCCTAAGGAAGGCAGTAATCAGATCCTTCCAAGTACGGACGCGGGAAGCTTCCAGATTAGTGTACCAAATGACTGCGGCTCCATCCAAGCTATCTTGGAAAAAGTGCATTAAGGGTAAGCCACCCAGTCGTATCCCAAATGGGGGTTGCTGATGTGCCCCAGTGTGCTCCTTTCTCGTCCTACCGTGTTTGGGAGAGGATGGTGCACGGTAGCCGGGAGAGTTGGGTCTGCTTCGACAGCCGAACTAACAGCGGCAGTGGTGGCCACGTTTTTCTCCATGAGTTGTCTCATTCCTAACATGACCTCCATCATGGAAGCCATTTGCTCGTTCAAAGCCGACATGTCAGCTTTCCTCTGTTCCTGTGTCTCCTCTTGATCACCCATCGTTCTAGATTTGGATCTGGTGCGATAGGGATGCCTTGGGGTGCGTTTAGTTATGGTGTTTTTCCTAAAAAACAAACATGAGTGGTAGGTAAAGAAAAAAATGAATGCATGCTAGAGATAAAATGCGGGAGTGATTTGATTCGCACTAATCTTTGGAATAAAGACATGGGATAAACTCATTTTATTCAGAAAGTTATAACTAGTCAAGATCTGAGTGACAATACAAACTTCCTAGTGGTTTCTAATTATATGGGCCATTAAATCTATCATATGTTGACAATAGCCGAGAAGTCTGTGGATCTCCTCGGGGGAGGAGTAGGTGTCCGCCATCGCTTTGGCCTTGGCTAGCAATCGGGGAAGTTCTTGACTTTCGTTCAAGGTAAGAGCAAATTGGTCCATCCATATTGTTGCTTCTTGATGTAACACATCGATCACCCTTCCTCTAGCCTCCTTTTCCACGTACACTTGGGCATACTCGTCCGCCACTTTGTGCTCGTGGGCCGTGGCTAGATTTAGTTCTTCTTGGTACTTGCTGACGATGGCTAACATGTTGGTCTCTGTCTCGCATAAACACTGAGACAAGTTTCTTTTGGACCTTGAGCAAGCAGCTAACTCCTCTTTCAAGACCATGTTGTGTGCTCGTGATTGGTCTCTCTCTTCCCTTCGAAGCTTGAGCTCATTGTTGCTGTCCCACAAAGCTCCACGAAATTTGTTACAACCATGCTTTTCCTTGCGAGCCCTCTTGGTTTCTTGTTTAAGGGCTCTTGCGGTAGCTGCATTTTCTTCTCGTAACCCGGCACACTCTTTTCGGACGTCTGTAGCAACCGACTTGAATTTTTCTTTGGCAAGTCTTGCTTTTCCTAGTTCTGTTTTTAGAGCTCGGACTTCTTCATCTTCTTCCGGAGCTTCGAAGTTCTCTTCGTTGATAATCTTTAACTTGGAGAGCCAATCTAACCCTCGTGTACGAACTTTCAACCATTGATGATAACCACCGATGATGCCATTACGAATGCCCCTAAGTTCTTTATCTTTCCTTAACGGGCTTTCCCACACCTTATGGACTCTTCGTATAACCTTGAAACTTTGCGCGCCGAAATCTCTCACAAGGAAAGGAGACAGGCTTTCTTCCGTCGGTGCTCCCCTTATGGGGTACCCTAACTGTCTTATAGCAAGTGCAGGATTGTAGTTAATGCAACTCCTCATTCCTATCAACGGGATGTTTGGGTAGTCCCCACATGAGAAGAGAACTCCCTTCTTTCCTTCCTTCCATCGAGGAAATCAATTGATTGCTCTACCTCCTATCCCAGCCAAGTGTTGGTCCCAATCTACTCTTCTCATTTCGACACATAAGCGATGGCTTTGGAGCGGACATGGATGCCTTATGTCTTGTTGGAATAAGTGCGAAACCAACCATACACAAAGAATGGGTAAACAGCAGATGATCCGTGCGCTACTCTTCTCGCACCTTCAGTCAAATGTGTCAAATAAATCTGCCAAGATAGCTACCACCGGGCTTTCTTTGCTATAGTGATATGCAAGAAAAGCATCAATTGCGGCTAGGTCCACCAAAACGTCCATGTTTGGAAAGAGGACAACCCCAAAGATTAGCAATGCTAATACATCCATAAACGGGACCCACTCCTCTTGATTCGCCATATCCCTTGCCTTGCCTTCTAAGTACTTCCGTGGTAGGCCCACTACGCCGTTTCGAGTTTTCTTTACACGATCCAACTCTCTTGCCGAATCCCTGACCACAACTGCAATCTTGCTCAAGGAGGGAAGAAACCCGGAGAAAAGATATGGTTTCCTTCCCCCAAGAGGACATCTTAGAATCTCCTCAAATTCTTCAACAGTTGGTACTAGTTGGAAGTCTCCAAATGTGAAGCATCTCAAAGGCTGGTCATAGTATTGGGTGAGTGATACAATGACTTCTGTGGATATCTCTGCTATGGTCAAATCTAAAATCTTTCCATACGCCTTGCGGAAGGCTTGCATTTGGAGAGGTCCCATCAACCGCCCCAACTCCTTAATGCTGGTGATATCTAGGCCCTTAATCTTGACTTGATAAAACCTTTTTCCCGTTTGATTTGTTCCCATGTTTTACTAAAGTGAAACAAAAACCCAGTGCGAATCAAAACTCCGACATCTATCATGGGTGGAATGGATGAATGCATGAAGAAATGCATATGACACAGATGCAATTTATGAATACGGGAGCTCGGGAATTTGTCTCCTTCTTAGATACAACATCTTGGGGTAACATGGTGCCCGACGTATGTATTTAAGAAGGTGACACGGACCTTCCGTTGGTTTGCCAAAGAGAGGGGATTAAGACGGAACCCGTGCATGATGCATATGCGAAAGGCACAACACGGGGATGTACATAGTACGACAATATTCACAAACAAATATAAGCAAAGGGGTACATGACACTTAGGACTACATGCATGGCAGTGTGAAAAGTGGCACGCAGCGTGTTTGCTCCGTGCCTCTATTTTAGGAACCTACATGGGAGGGAGCTAACAAGGCTTTTAGTGATAATTCCCAAGGCGGTCATATCTCTCTTGATGGTCTCTAGAGGTATCATCCCCTTCGAAGAACATATTGCAGCAGTAGGGACTACTAGCAACAATACGTTTATCAAAGAGAAAAACTCTAGATGAGGGTTCACTGTTATCAAGCAAGTCGGAGACCTAGCATGACCACAGATTCACCTCCACTCCTTATGTTTCCATGGACCCGGGTATAGGGCCCTTTTTCAACTCACCGTGTGTGCAAATAGTGTTGGTGTTTGTGTGCATCAAATGAATAAATATTTACCTCATGCATACATTTTAAAACACACTAGAAGCATCAAAGAGTTATATATACAAGAACATAAAGAAAAGAAAAGGGAACAAAGGAGAAGTCATGGTAAGGAATGCACACTGATTGACTGGCCTTACTCTCTAAAAATAGTCCCTAGTGGAGTCGCCACCTGTCGCAACCTACCCATTGGCGGGAGGGCGACGCGGGGCTCGCGGGTGCATCTTCCAAGAAAGGAATACGCGCGGAGTCACCACCAACGTTTATTTGAGGAAAATGTCGGAAAAACTGGAAAAGACGTGGTCTACGAACTTTAAGTGAAAGGTTCGGGAGTTGTATTTACGCACGGGGAAGGTATTAGCACCCCACATGTCCGTCACAAAGGACGGCAGCCTTTAATCAAGTGTGGAAATATGACTTCAATTCATGTTATCTTCCCTTTGTTTTACGTTCTTACGTCTTTTTATGCCTTTTTATATTTTTTATCTTTTTGTGGTCGACAAGGGTGTTTTCCTTGCTCCTACGTATTCCTCAATTGTGATAAGGAAATCAGACCTACGTAGTTCTTTGAGAACTAAGCGTTGGTTAAGTTGTTTTTATCCTTTTTGCAAGATATATTTTGATTGAATGAAAGGTTATTTAAGGCGTTGAACCATTAAACAATCTTTTGGTTCTTTTTGAAAGGAGAGAAAACATTAAGGCATTGGACCATTAATGATCTCTTATTATTTTTTGAAAGAGGTGACAAAGCTACGTGTTGATTTTAGGCTTTAGAAATCCACGTTTAACCAAATAAAAGCGGAAAAGACCATTTCAAGGTGTTGGACCTTAAAAATGGATTTTTAGGCGATGACCAAAAGTTTGGTTTATGAATTGATTTTAGCCTTAGTTTCACTTAGGTTATTAGTCAATTCGATTAAGAAAGAAAAATCCCAAAGAAAAAATGTCCGATTGATTTTTTTGATTTTTTACTAAAAGATATTTTTTTTATTATTATATTATTATTTTGCCTCTTTTTTGGTTTTAAACGTGGTTACAGCACGACCGAACAGTCGGATTTCATTTTAACAGAAATTGAAAGATGTTACAATTCAAATGATCGGCGGAAATTTATTTTATTTTTTGATTGGGCGAGAAAATGACTTAAATAAATGACTAAAGCACGTCAAAAGGGGGTACGGAAAGTAAATGAAATAAAAATAAAAGCACGCGAAACAAGTGGGGACCACTAAGGGCGTATAGAATGAATTGAAAAGTTCAATTTCGGGAACTTACCGGTTGAAGACCGAAGAACGACGAAGAACGAACGAAGAACGACGAAGAACGGTGGAAAATCTTCGTGAAATCACCCACAGAAACGTCTCGGAAGCGTTATGGAAGCACCTCGGCTTGGATTTTCTTCACGGAAACAATTTTTCTCACTAATTTTTAGTGATTCTCATATACAAGGAGGGTTGAACATTTTTGTTCTGCCCTCCTTCGCCTATTTATAGGGGAAAAGAGTTAGGAGTTTGCCATTTAGCTAGCCCAGGCGAGCTAGGTTGCTTCTGGTGGAACTTCCTGGAAGGCCCAAGTGGGCCTGATTGCTATTTGCACACCCTTGTTTACTAAATACACCCCTTGCCTTTTTTTGCTGATTTTTTTTCCATAACGTTACGGAACTTTATGAATTACGTAACGATACTTGTTTTCTTTCCGTAATGTCACGAAACCTTACGAATTACGTAATCATCCCTTCTTTGGCTTCCGGGATGTTATGGAACTTCACGGATTGTGCAACAATGCTTCCTTTTGACTTCCGGCATGTCACAAAACTTCATGGATTGTGCAACAATGCTGC
>NW_024464713.1:121141-130075 GCF_000004515.6 Glycine max
GTAGTGGGAGGTCGATCTCTCCCCTTACCTCTCGTGACTGCCGTCGAAGGCACGGACCACCGTGGAACTTGGCCTTAGATGGGAAGTGTTAAATGGTAATTTCTCCAACTTGCTTTTGGGCATCACGTTCAGGCTTGAGCCATTATCGATGAGTACTTTGGCCATAACGTGTTCCATGCATTTGACTGACACATGCAGAGCCCTGTTATGTCCTCTACCCTCGGCGGGGATTTCCTCTTCAGCGAAGGTGAGGTAGTTGTTGGCTGTGATGTTATTGACGATTCCCCCAAAGCCTTCTACGGAGATGTCTTGGGCTACGTGAGCTTCATTCAAGACTTTTACCAGCAAAGCTCGATGAGGCTCAGAGCTCATGAGCAGTTCTAGAAGGGAGACTCTAGCTGGGGTTTTGTTGAGTTGTTCAATGACCTTGAACTCGCTTTGTTGGATAATGCGGAGGAACTCGCTGACCTCCTCGAGCGATACCTCTTTCTTGCCACAACCTTCTCTTCCCTCGGAAAGATCCTTCGTCAGAACATCCACGTCCGATGTGGGGATCACTTTGATGTTTTTTCCTTCCGTCATCCTTGCTTTCCCTTTAATGTTTGTGGGCTGTATCGGCAGGCTAGGGGGTGCGAACACGGGACCGCTTCGGGTTATGCCGCTAAGCCTAGTGATATTGGTCACTTTGGCCGATAGTGAGCTGATATCGGTGGCTTCTTCCTTCCTAACACCCAGAGGGGCATACCTCCAAGGAACTGCGCGACTATTCTCGTAAGGAAATGAAATAGACCTACCGCCCGACACTGCCGAGGGGTGTTGAGGTTTTTGGGGAGCCGTGTTCCTGGTGAAGTGTATTATCAAGGGTTTAGGCTTTTTAGGTCCTTCTTCATTTGTTGACTGCATGTATACATGTTGTTCCTCCTTTCTCTCACTGTCGACCTCAAGCCGGCCTTGGTCTATCATCCGTTGTAATAGATCTTTTACTGCCGAACATGTTTCCATGTCATGGAGTACACCCGGATGCATTAAGCAAGAGTCTTCCCTACGCCCGCCGCAGGGAATCATGCCCACCTTTTGCAAGGCCTTGTAGATAAATCTTCTGGGGGTCTTTACGTCCTCCAAAAGTTTGGGCCCTTAGTTGGGTGAGTGTCGTATCGGAAGAGACCTCAGCGCGAGCTGAAAAACTCGGGTGATGTTGCGCATATTGGTGGGGGGTTTGCGGTTGCTTGGGCCATGCAGGTGTTGAGGTGACGGTATGGGCAACTCCCTCTTTCTTCTTTGCCCCAGCTTTTCCAGTCTTCCTATTGCTGGCACCTATTGGGGAGACGTAATCAAACTTTCCCCTCTTCAAACCCACCTCGATCCTTTCTCCGGCGAAGACCAAGTCTGCGAAGCTGGAAGGCATGTAGCCCACTAATTTCTCATAGTAAAACACAGGCAAGGTATCCACCATCATAGTAACCATCTCACTCTCGACCTTGGGAGGGGCTACTCGCGCTGCCAGGTACCTCCAACGCTGAGCATATTCTTTAAAGGACTCGCTTTCCAGTCTAATCATGTTTTGCAGCTAAGTCCGGTCGGGAGCCATGTCAGAGTTGTACTGATACTGCCTAAGGAAGGCAGTAATCAAATCCTTCCAGGTGCGGATGCGGGAAGCTTCTAGATTAGTGTACCAGATGACCGCCGCCCCGGCCAGGCTATCTTGGAAGAAATGCATCAATAACTTCTCGTCCCTGGAATACGCACCCATCTTGTGACAATACATTTTTAGGTGATTCTTGGGGCAAGTCGTCCCTTTGTACCTATCGAAGTCGGGTACTTTGAACTTCGGAGGGATGACGACGTCCAGTACTAGACATAGGTTGGTCATGTCTACGAACGGATAATCACCGAACCCTTCAATAGCCCTCAATCTTTCTTCAATGAGATCGAGTTTCCCCTTTTCTTTCACTGCCCAGGGTGGCCCTCCCACGGGCAGAAACATCGACTGTATTGGGTGATTTCGAGGTTCTCCCGCGATATTGGGTCGAGGTAGCGCGTTGGGCGCTGGTTCCTCGGTGGGAAATGGGGAGTAGGATTCGACGTCTCCCTGAGCAGGCTCTTGATGATCTTTGTGGACCTCGTTAGGATGTCGAGGAGGCCCCCCCTCGAGGATGAGGGGAGGAACGTGACCCGTGTCGTCATGCATGATGGGTGGTGTGTAATTAGGTGGTAAATTGTAGGGGTAAGTTCCTCGGTTATAACCCGGATGGGGGTTGTTGACGTGGCCCTGTGTGCTTTTCTCTCGTTCCACCACGTTTTGAAAAGGGGGGTGCGTGGCAGTTGGGAGAGTCGGGTCTGCTTCGGCAGCCGAACTAACAGTGGCGGCGGTGGCCGCGTTACTCTCCATTAGTTGTTTCATTCCCAGCATGGCATCCATCATGGAAGCTATTTGCTCTTTCAAAGCCAACATGTCGGCTTTCATTTGTTCCTGTACTTCCTCTTGGTCACCCATCATCCTAGATTTGGATATGGTACGATAGGGATGCCTTGGGGCGCGCTTAGTTATGGCATTTTTCCTAAAAAGACCAAATGTGAGGAGTACGTAATGAGAAATGAATGTATGCTAGAGATGGAATGTGGGAGTGATCTAATTCGCACTGTTCTTCTTTGGAGTAAAATCATGGGATAAACTCATTTTATTCAAAAAGTTATAACTAGTCAAGATTTGAGTGACAATATAAACTCCCTAATGGTTCCAAATTATATGGGCCATCAAGTCTATCATGTGCTGACAATAGCGGAGGAGCCCGTGGATCTCCTCGGGGGCGAAGTAGGTGTCCGCCATAGCTTTGGCCTTTTCCAGCAAACGGGGAAGCTCTTGACTCTCGTTCAAAGTAAGAGCAAACCGATTCATCCACATCGTTGCTTCTTGATGTAACGAGTCAATCACCCTTCCTCTAGCCTCCTTTTCCGCGTACACTCGGGCGTATTCGTTTGCCACTTTGTGCTCGTGGGCTGTGGCTAGATTTTATTCTTCTTGGTACTTGCTGATGATGGCTAACATGTTTGTTTCGGTCTCGCATAACCGCTGAGACAAAACTCCTCTTGGACCTTAGGCAAACCCTTAATTCATCCTTCAGAATCAAACCGTCTACTCGCGATTGGTCCCGTTCCTCTCTCCGGAGCATAAGCTCGCTGTTACTGCCCCACAGAGCCCCTCGAAATTTGTTCTGGCCATGTTCTTCCCTACGGGCCATCTTGGTCTCTTGCTCCAAGGCCTTAGTGGTGGCTATATTGACGTATCTCAGTTTGGCGTTTTCCTTTCGAATCCTAACAGCTACTGACTTGAACTTTTCCTTGACTGTCTAAGTTTTCTCAAGTTCTGTCTTGAGGGCTTGTACCTCTTCGTCTTCTTCCGGAGTTTCAATCTCTATCCCCTTAGTGGTCCTCAAACTCGGGAGCCAATCCAGATCTTGCGTGTAGGCTTTCAACCACCTACGGTAGCCGCCGATGGGCCCGTTGCTACTCCACCTAAGTTCCTTGTCCTTTCTTTGCGACATTTCCCATGCCTTGTGGACCCTCTGAAGCACCCCCGCATTGGTGCTATTAAAACCTCGTGTAAGGAAAGGTATGAGGCCTTCCTCTGATGGCGCCCCTCTCATAGGGTAACCAAGTTGTCTTATAGCGAGGATGGGATTGTAATTGATGGAACCCCGCGTCCCCATCAAGGGAACATTTGGAAATTTCCCACATGAAATAAGAATCCCGGTTCTCCCCTCCTTCCATTGGGGGAACCAATTGATAGACGCTCCCTCTTTGTTTGCTAAGAGCCAGTCCCAATTTGCCTCTTTTTTCTCAGTGCATGAGCGGTGGCCTTCTAACGGGCAAACGTGTCTCATCTCTTGGCGAAAGAAGTGCAAAACCAACCATACGTAGAGGGCCAGTGTACAGCAAACGATCCTTGCATTGTTCTTCTCACATCTTCGGTCAAATGTGTCGTACAGATCGACTAAGATAGCGACAACCGGGGTTTCCTTGCGATCGTAAAAGGCGAGAAAAACATCAATCGATGCCCGGTCCACCAACCCATCCACATTTGGAAAGAGGACCACCCCAAAGATCAAAAGTGCCAGGATGTCCATCAACGGGGCCCATTCGCCTTGACTTGCTAAGACTCTCGCCTTTGCTTCCAAACATTTCCTTGGTACCCCAACCACCCCATTTTCGACTTGCTTTCCGTGGTCTAATTCCTATGTCAAGATTTTGACTATCTTAGAAATTCTAGCTAAGGAGGGATAGAATCCCGAGAAGAGGTATGGCTTCCTTCCTCCCAGAGGGCATCCCAGGATCTCTTCAAACTCTTCCACCGTGGGTGTTAACTGGAAGTCCCCAAAGTTGAAGCACCTCAAAGGCTGGTCATAATATTGGGCGAGGGAGGCAATGGCCTTCGTGGAGACCTCTGCCATGGTTAGGTCCCAGATCTTACCATAAGCTTTGCGAAAGGCTTGTCACTGGAGCTGACCCATCAACTGTCCTAACTCTTTCAGACCGACGACTCCTAGGCTCTTAATCTTGACTTGATAGAACCTCTTTTTAAGCGAAGATGTCTGACTCGATCCCATGTTTTACTAAAGTGGAATAAAAACCAGTGCGAATCAAGACTCCGACATCTATCACAGGTGAAATGGATGAATGCATGAAGAAATGTGTATGACCCAGATGCATTTTATGGATACGAGAACCTGGGCAATTTATCTCTTTCTTAAATACAACATTCGGGCAGCATAGCGCCTGATGCACGCATTTAAGAAGGTGACACGGACCTTCCGTCTTCTCGTGACAAAGTGAGGGGATCAAGACGCAACCCATGCATGATGACATGATGTAGATGCGAAGAAGTAAGGGGAACAAGGAGATGCACACAACATGGCAATATCCTCAAATAATCACACAACGAAGGCATACATGACTTTTAGGTTATATGCATGGCAGTGTTTAAAAGGCACGCAGCGTGTTTGCTTCGTGCCCTATTTTAGGGACCTAAATGGGAGGAACTAAAAGTCTTTTAGTGATAACTCCCAAGGTGGTCATATCTCTCTTGATGGATTCTAGAGGTATCATCCCCTTCGAAAAACATATTGTGGCAGTAGGGACTACCAGCAACAATATTAACCAATAAAAGCAAAGAGGTCCGTTTAAGGCGTTGGACCTTAAAACGGTTTTTAGTGACTTTTGCGGACAAAAGCTTGATTTGTGAGTTGATTTTAGCCTTAGTTTCACTTTGGTTATTAGTCAATTCATTCAAGGAAACTTCCAAAGAAAAACGTCTGATTGATTTTTTTCTTTTTGATTATTTTATTCAAAGATCTTTTTTATTATTTTATTATTATTTTGTCCTTTTTTGGTTTAAAACGCGGTTACAACATGAATGATTGGTTGGATTTTATTTTAACAGAGATTAAACGATATTACAACTCAAATGATCGGTGGAAATTCATTTTATTATTTATTAGGTGAGAAAATAGCTTAAATAAATTGTTAAAGCACGTCAAAAGGGGTACAGAAAATAAACGAAATAAAAATAAAAGCATGCGGAATAAGTGGGGACCACTAAGGGTGCATAGAATGAATTGAAAGATTTGATTTCGACAACTTACCGGTTGAAGACCGAAGAACGATGAAGAACGGTGAAGAATCTTCAAGAAATCGCTCACGGAAACGTCTCAGAAGCATTACGGAAGCGCCTCGGCTTGGATTTTTTTCACGGAAACAATTTTCCTCACTAATTTCGAGAGAATCCTAAATACCAGAAGGGCTGAAGCATTAGGCGAGCTGGGTTGCTTCCACCAGAAGGCACTGCCTTCTGTTGGAACCCCCTGGAAGGCCCAAGTGGGCTTGGTTGCTATTTACACCCCCTTTAAACTAAATACACCCTTGTCATACCCTAAAAGAGGAGAGAAAGAAATGAAAAGGAAGAAATGAAAAGAAAGAAATGGAAAGGAAGAAATGAAAAGAAAGAAAAGAAAAGGAAAAGAAGGATTCCCGATCGAAGATCGGAAGAAAGTAAAAAGGAAATGATCAGAGGAAAAAAGAATAATTCTCGATCAATAAAGGAAACCAGGAAAGAGAACAAAAGATCTTCGGACCAGATAAATTTTTGGCGAGGTAAATGACCGCCGGCAAAGGGAAAACCCATTTTTAAGTGGTTCTTCCTTTGGGATTTCCATTCAAGGTCGCTCCCAACTGGCAATGTCCCGCCCCACATAAACAAAGAGGAAAAGACCGAAACACCTAGCTTCCTCTCCAAAAACACTACCCTCGAGAAAATCCTACTGATCTATGATCGCGCGAGTAATCTTTTGGCTCCATAGGAAATCATGTGCAAAATAAAGTCATGGTGCAACTATGGTTTGGAATTAGGGTAAAACACTTACCTGTGAGAGTTTTAATACACCATGAGTGATTTTATTCCCAGTTTCAGTTTGACTCGACGTTTCCCTTGAATGTTCATTTAAAAGCTAAACATTGACATCCTACCCTTCATTTTCGGTTACAAGGAAAACTATTTTGGCATAAGCATATTGTTTCTCTAAAATATGGTGCTCTCATGAATGATTTATTTTTTCCTTGCTAAAGCATGTTCGCCTTTTAGGTGAAAAAACCTGGTGGACCATTCGGTCCTAAAATCAAATCTTATTTGGAGCCCCATGAATTGGTTGTCGTTCATGCATCTTCCACCATTGAGTCCGGAGCCCCACAAATTGATTGCCTAGCGCTGTTCGTGCATCCTCCACCATCTTATTCGGAGCTCCATGAATTGATTTTCGTTCATGCATCCTCCACCATTGAGTCCGGAGTCCCACGAATTGATTGCCTAGCGTTGTTCGTGCATCCTACATCATCAAATCTTATTCGGAGCCCCATGAATTGGTTGTCGTTCATGCATCCTCCACCATTGAGTCCGGAGCCCCATGAATTGATTGCCTAGCACTGTTCGTGCATCCTCCATCATCAAATCTTATTCGGAGCCCCATGAATTGATTGTCGTTCATGCATCCTCCACCATTGAGTCTGGAGCCCCGCGAATTGATTGCCTAGCGCTATTCGTGCATCCTCCACCATCTTATTCGGAGCCCCATGAATTGATTGTCGTTCATGCATCCTCCAACATTGAGTCCGGAGCCCCACGAATTGATTGCCTAGCGCTGCTCGTGCATCCTCTATCATCAAATCTTATTCGGAGCCCTATGAATTGATTTTCGTTCATGCATCCTCCACCATTGAGTCCGGAGCCCCACGAATTGATTGCCTAGTGTTGTTCGTGCATCCTCCACCATCTTATTCGGAGCCCCATGAATTTATTGCCGTTCATGCATCCTCCACCATTGAGTCCGGAGCCCCACTAATTGATAGCCTAGTGTTGTTCGTGCATCCTCCACCATTGAGTCTAGAGCCCCACGAATTGATTGCCTAGCGTTGTTCGTGCATCCTCCATCATCAAGTCCGGAGTCCCATGAATTGATTGCCTAGCGCTATTCATGTGTCCTCCATTATCAAGTACGGAGCCCCAAGTGAGGGGAAAATACAGTTTTTGTTATTTTCCCAATCGGTTCCTTCAACAAAAATGTGTATACATGTATATTATGTTGTTTTTTGTTTGTTTTGTGTTGTGCAGAGAAAAAAGAAGGAGAGACGGGAGTTAATTATTTCAAATTGTTTTGGTTGGAACTATTGTGATTAAGATCAATTGAATCCCCATGATGGGAAAAGGATGGCCTTCAGGAATCATCATAGATTAATTACGGAAAAGGCTAAGACGAACGAAATCAGTGTCTTATCTTTACTTTCTACCTATCTCCGATAAAAGGTAAGTAAAGAGGGGCAACTGTCAGACCCTAATTTCGTCCGAGGGACCATTGTTTGATGTCATACAACCTTCACTTGACCGCTTCGATGAACTTGACACCCATCGTTAAACTATCCGTGAAGTTCCGCGACATGTTGGGAGTCGAAAAGAAACATTATTGTACAATCCGTAAAGTTCCGTAACATTCCAGAAGCCAAAGTAGAGATGGCTGCGTAATCCGTAAAGTTTTGTGACATTATGGAAAGAAAACAAGTATCGTTACGTAATTGTGAGGTTCCGTAACGTTACGGAAAAAGAATCAGCAAAAAAAGGGGCAAGGGGGTGTATTTAGTAAAATGGGGGGTGCAAATTGTAATTTTCAATCTGGCCCCTTCTAGAGGTTTTTGGGCATTTTCTTGCTTAAGGTGGAAGCAACCTAGCTCGCCTGGGCGAGCTGGGTGGCAACCACCTCCCCCATTTTGTTAAAAATGGCTTTCGAGGCTTCCGGGACACCCGTAGTGCTTCCGTAAAATTCTCATAACCCTAAATAAGCATATTTCAATTAATATGGGTGAGAAGGAAGAGAAAAAAAGAAAAAATCAAGTCCTATAGGCTTCCGCAAATCTTCCATAACTTTTCCGTAAATTACGAAAGAAGAGGTGAACTTATCAAAATGGGGGGTGCAAATAGCAATTTTGAAATTTTGAATTAGGCCTTCCAGAGTATTTTTCGAAGCTTGATTGCTTCTGGAGGAAGCAACCCAGCTCGCCTGGGCGAGCTGGGCGGGAACCTCCTCCCCCTTTTTCCTATAAAAAGGCAAAATGGGGCTGTTCTAAGGGTCCCTGATCCCCCTTGGCTATGCATTTCAGCTGTTTTGGGTGAAAAAAATTGTTTCCGTAAAGAAAATCCAAGCCGAGGTGCTTCCGTAACACTTCCGAGATGTTTCCGTAAGCAAATCCGTGAAGGTTTTCCTCCGTTCTTCTTCCGTTCTTCGTTCTTCAACGGGTAAGTTTTCGAATCCGAGACTTTCAATTATTTTCTTGTATTTTAGCTTTCATCTTTATTTCGTCACTTTCGGTTTTCTTTTCTTCCGTTTTTAACCGAGC
>NW_024464713.1:130428-145855 GCF_000004515.6 Glycine max
CAGTTGTTGGTGTCGTAACAGAAACTTTTATTACTTTTTTTGGATCAATTGACTAAATAACCAAAGTGAAACTAATGCTAAAATCAACTCACAAATCAAGCTTTGTCCGTGAAAATCACTGAAAACCGCTTTAGGGTCCAACGCCTTAAAACGGTCCTCTTTGCTTTTATCGGTTAACATGGACCGTTCAAAAGCATAAAATCAACATGTAACTTTACCGCATTCGCGAGAACTACGAAGGTCTGATTTCCTCTTCGATGGAGGATACGTAGGAGCAAAACCCCACTTTTGTCGACCTCATGAGATGGTTAGAGGTCCAACGCCTCAGCTTTTCTCACCAAGTAAAATGGATCATTTTAAGGTCCAACGCCTTAAATAACCACCTTCCAAGTAAAAAGAATCACTTGATTCGCCACTTTTGAAAGAACTACGTAGGTCTGATTTCCTTATCACAATTGAGGAATACGTAGGAGCAAGGAAAACACCCTTGTCGACCACAAAAAGATAAAAAATACAAAAGGCATAAAAATACATAAAAATGTAAAAAAGGGAAAATAAAACAAATTGAAGTCATATTTGCACACTTGATTAAAGGTTGCCGTCCTTTGTGACGGACGCATGGGGTGCTAATACCTTCCCCGTGCGTAAATACAACTCCCGAACCTTTCACACTTAAAGTTCGTAGACCACACCTTTTTCTGTTTTTTCCAACTTTTTTCCTCGAATAAACGTTAGTGGCGACTCCGTGCATTTTCCTTTCTTGAAAGACACACCCGTGAGCCCCGCGTCGCCCTCCCGCTGAAGGGTAGGTTGCGACAGTTGGCGACTCGACTGGGGATTGTTTTTAGAGAGTTAGGCCAATCAATCAGTGTACATTCCTTACCATGACTTCTCCTTTGTTAGTTTTCCTTTATTTTTTTAGATCCTTGTATATAACTCTTTTATGCTTTTAGTATGCTTTTTAAATGTATGCATGGGATAGATGTTTATTCATTTGATGCACACAAACACCAAACACTATTTGCACACACAGTGAGTTGAGAAAAAGGCCCTATACCCGGGTCCATGGGAACATAAGGAGTGGAGGTGAATTTGTGGTCATGCTAGGTCTCCGACTTGCTTGATAACAGTGAACCCTCATCTAGAGTTTTTCTCTTCGATAACATATTGTTGCTGGTAGTCCCTACTGCCGCAATATGTTTTTCGAAGGGGATGATACCTCTAGAAACCATCAAGAGAGATATGGCCACCTTGGGAATTATCACTAAAAGCCTTTTAGTTCCTCTCGTTTAGGTCCCTAAAATAGGGGCACGAAGCGAACACGCTACGTGCGTTTTAAACACTGTCATGCATATAACCTAAATGTCATGTACACCTTTGTTGTATAATTATTTTAGGATATTTCCATGTTGTGTACATCCCCCTGTTGCGCTTTTTCGCATCTGCATCATGTCGTCATGCATGCATTGTATGTTGGTCTCGTCTTTTGTCACGGGAGGCTGGAAGGTCCATATCACCTTCTTAACTGTACACATGGGGCACTATGCCCCCAAATGCGCAAGTAAGAAGAGATAATTTTTCGGGCTCTCGTGTCCGTAAATGCATTCATATCATGCATCGCATAAACATCTCTTCATGGCATCATAATGAACATATTGTTCCTGCAATTGTTCGTTATCATATTGCAGCCTCACATTTTGCATGAGTCATTGCATCATCATGCATATGCGTTCAACATACTTTTTGTTCTACAAACTGCATACCTTTTATTTTCATGTTTGCTCATGCATGATCCTTGCATTTTCCTCTACAAAACAAAAACAAAAAAAAGGGGAAGCGTGAAAATTCACACTACATTCTTAGTTGCATGTGTTAGGTACCATGAGCCAACCATGTTGGGATCATAAACCCATTTCTAAAAAAAAAAACACAACAACAAAACAAAATGATTGAGCATGGCACCTAATGCGTGGTTAACTAGGAAATGATGTTTCTTCGGGCATCTCAATCTCATAATTACATTTTCCATGCATAGCTTAAAGTATTCCCGTGTCTTTCATCTCTATGAAATATTGTTGAAGTATTGGCGATCAGAATTGCTATTCCTTGGATTATAGGGTTGAACCAAGCTCATGTTTTTACGAAAAGGTTCATCAAGTCAAGTTGAAGTATGGAAGTAACCATCTTGCAAAAAATTGGGGCAAAAGATGGATCGAGTTACATCGCTGCTTCGTCTACTGCCAAACACATTTAGGACTGTTGATGTCCTTGTTACTTCTAGTTTCACCTTGACAAAGATGTAATGGACCATGTTAAAAATCTAAATTGATTCAACCCCATGTCCTGTGTAAAAATTCCAATACTTCAACTGTGCATCATTTACATACATCCATGCTTTTCATTGGTTGCATTGTTCATTGCATTCTTTCCTTGAAAAAAAAAAGAAAAAATGAACTTAATCATTGTTATAAAATAGAAAAGAACATGCTTTACGGTGCCCTTACCGAACCCGTGCTAGAGCTAGAGTAATGAGTAAAGTAGAGGAGGTGCAAGAGCAGATGAAGGCCGACATGGAGGCCATGAAAGAGCAAATGGCCACAATGATGGAGGCCATGATGAGCATGAAGAAGATAATGGAAGCCAACGCGGTTGCAGTTGCCGCTACCAGCGCTGTTGCTAAGGTGAACCCGATGCCCCCATCTGGCCTTAACCAAATGAATCATCCAACCTCAGATATGGTAGGCAAAGATTTGGGAAGTACGGGCGGCCCCGATTATGCGCAAATTCAAAAGAAGCATGCCTTCCCACCATATGGCTTGCCTCCCAACTATACACCACCCAATGTGTCATACATTCCCAATGAGGATGTCAATAACTCCGCTCCCATGCTCATTGAGAGCCGACAACCTCATCATGTACATGTCTCTTAAACCGTGGGGGAGACACATGAAATGCCCCACCACAATCTAGCGGACTTTGAGCCTTGCCTCGGATATGCCACTGAAGGGCAAGCAGTTGGTGATATACCCCTGCAAAACACTTTGGAGGGCCCTTAGTATCACCTACAACCACACCCCTCACATTCCACAGCGATTAAAAACCCTCATGCTATGGAGGAAATGGGAAAGTTGGATCATCTAAAGGAAAGGCTCAGGGCCATTGAAGGAAGTGAAGATTATGCCTTTGCTAACCTAGAAGAGTTGTTCCTAGTACCCAATATCATCACCCCTCCCAAGTTCAAGGTGCCAGACTTTGACAAGTACAAGGGTACTACTTGCCCCAAGAACCATCTAAAGACGTGTTGTCAAAAGATGGTGGCATACGCAAAAGATGAGGAATTGTTGATACATTTCTTCCAAGAAAGTCTTACTGGGGTAGCTGTTACCTGGTACGCTAACTTGGAACCTTCCCGAGTCCATTCTTGGAAGGACCTAACGGTTGTCTTTGTTAGGCAGTATCAGTACAATTTTGATATGGTTCTGGATAGGATGCAACTACAGAACATGTGCAAAAATGGGCACGGATATTTCAAAGAATACGCCCAAAGGTGGAGAGACCTGCCAGCCCAAGTGGCACCTCAATGACGGAGAAAAAAATGATAACAATGATAGTAGACACATTACCAGTATTCTACTATGAAAAGATGGTGGGCTACACACCTTCAAGCTTTTCTGATTTAGTTTTCACTGACGAAAGGATCAAAGTAGGTATGAAAAGAGGCAAATTTAATCATCTTGCTTGGACGAATGAGAAAATTGGGACAAATGAAGAGGGTGAGAATGAGGGAGAAACCTATGCTGTGACTGCCATTCCTATACGGCCAAGTTTCCCACCAACCCAACAATGTCATTACTCAGCCAATAGCGACCCTTCTCCTTACCCACCACCCAGTTATCCACAAAGGCCATCCCTAAATCAACTATAAAAACCCACCTACCACACAACCAATGCTAAACACCACCTTTAGCACGAAGCAAAACACTAACCAAGAAAGGAATTTTGCAGCAAAAAAGCCTATAGAATTCACCCTAATTCCGGTGTCCTATGATGACTTGCTCCCATATCCACTCGATAATTCAATGGTAGCCATAACCCCAGCCATGGTTCATCAACCTCCATTTCTCCGAGAATACGACTCGAACGCAACATGTGCTTGTCATGGAGAAGCCCCGGGGCGTTCCATTGAGCATTGTACGGCCCTGAAGCGTAAGGTGCAAGGTCTAATTGATGCAGGCTGGCTGAAATTTGAGGAGAATCGCGTGTAAGTCCTGACATTGACAAGAGATGCCACACATGGGGCAATTTTGAAAGCTGTTGTTAGATGTCTCTAATGACTCATTAGGATTTTCAAGTTTATACCATTATTGTAAACCACAGTTACAATGCTAAATACAATGGATAAATTTGATATCTTTGTCCCTCATCCTCTCACAAACACATCTTTGCTTATTCAACTTTCACCGGAATGTGGGTGCAAGCCATTGGTCTGTTTGCTCAAGCAACCTGCGCTCCTGAGTTTGGAATTCCAAGACCGTTCAATCAGAAATTACTCGTGCTACACATTTGGTGAGGGTACCGTAAAACGACAAGTAAAGCAAAAATAAGTTTCAAAATAAAAATAAAAAAAGCATTTGATTGACCGTGTTTTCAAGTAAAAATATAGACATATATGACCGTGTTTTCAACTATTTCTCGTCCTTGGAAAATTCTTTTTGCGAGAAACAAACCACCTCTTTCATTCTTCCTAGCTACAAGGTTGTGAAAACAAAACAACGATGGATACCTCAAAGCCCTACACTGGGGCAATGAAAGGCACCATGCATAAACCTTAAGCGAACCTAGGGGCAGATTATAAGTTCTCACCCAATAGGTTCTCTGCTACAAGGTCATGACGAAAGACAACGATTGGTACCTTAAAGCCTTACACTGGGGCAATGAGAGGCCCCATGCATAAACCTTAAGTGAACCTAGGGGTAGATTAGAAGTTCTCACCCAATAGGTTCCCTACTACAAGGTCATGACGAAAGACGACGATTGGTACCTCAAAGCCTTACACTGGGGCAATGAAGGGCATCGTGCATGAGCCTCAAGTGAACATAGGGGCAGATCAAAAGTTCTCACCCGTCGATGTTTTTAAACAGAAAAAGGGGGGGGGGGACAAATCCTGGAATTTCAATGGATTGATTAAACATCAAACGACTCCATTGCCGTCACTCCAAAATGGTCAAGTGACTAAATCAAACAGAACATACACTCTGAGGGAGTTCCCAGAGAGATTTGCAAAAGATAAGATGAGGTTGCATGGACTATCACCTCTTTCAAAAGGACAGTCAATCTATGTTTTCTAAAAAAAAATCAAATCAAAATCAAAATCACAAAATAGGGAAAGAATGTCATGAACATTGTACAACTTTCCATTACATTGCATTCTTTCATATGAAGTCCGCATTTACCAAATTTCACGACAAAGGTTGCATGCATCTACATCCCTAAAATTCATGTTAACTGCATAGATTTCCTACATCTAATGTCCAATCTTTTGAATTTGGAATGACCGGCCCTCTCAATGAGTCAATCTCTTGCTTTCTC
Organism: Glycine max; assembly: GCF_000004515.6. Taxonomy (NCBI): domain Eukaryota; kingdom Viridiplantae; phylum Streptophyta; class Magnoliopsida; order Fabales; family Fabaceae; genus Glycine; species Glycine max. The sequence continues at coordinate 136,018 of NW_024464713.1, forward strand.
ATAAGGGTGGACCCTTGGGTACTAGTACCCTCACCTTCAGAGGACTACACGTCCTCACCTTCAGAGGACTACACGTCCTCGCCTTCAGAGGGCTACACGCCTTCGCCTTTAGAGGACTACACGTCCTCGCCTTCAGAGGACTACAGGTCCTCGCCTTAGAGGACTGCACATCCTCATCTTCAGAGGGCTGAACGCCCTTTCCTTCAGAGGGCTGCACGTCCTCACCTTCAGAGGGCTGCACGCCCTCGCCTTCAAAGGGTGACACGTCCCCGACTTTAGAGGGCTACATGTCCTCACTTTCAGAGGGCTCCATATCCACACCTTAAGAGAATTTAAGGTCCTCTGCCCTTAAATGCTTAACCGAGACTTGCGCTCCTGGTTATGGGGCCAGTAGTTTCCTTTTATCAGTTCCTGGGCCACCCCTTGATATTGGAGGGCGACCAACTGTGCGAGCACAACCAGAGAGGAAGGCTATCACGCAGCTACTATGCATACCGAGGCAAGATTTCACCTGTGCCGCTGCAAAGAGACGAGTGCGGATCATGCGCACCAACATGACCACTCTTACACAAATATGGATGACGTTGCTACATAGCAACATTCCACCCGACGACCACAATGCTGATGTCCCCCCTACGGAAGTATCAGTTGGTTTGTGCCGTCATGACATAGATGAGTATCCAAGTGGCTCAACTGATTTCTGATGTCATCTATTGTTTGTAGGGATCATGCCTGCAAGACACTCAGTGGACCCGGAGAAGTCCAACAGGGTCCTGGGGTTTCCAGCTCTAATTATGGGCCTCTATCAGTTCTACGGAGTGCCTGTCACCCCCAGTAAGGTCATCAAGCCCCCTACTAACCGAGCTTTCATCAAGAAGTACTGCGCCCCCAGGCAGGCGCAGGACGAGACACCACAACAACCTGGGGATGGCCAGCAGCAGGAAACAGACGCACTGCCGCCACCTCCAAAGCCCCTCAGCTCATCTACAAAAGTTGGAGCATTGCCTACGAGCTGTGGTCGACCAGCAGGTGACCAAGTCCAAAGCCAAAGATAAGCAAAAGTACTAGGTTCGTGACCGACAAGTCATCACACATCCAGCTCAAGATGTTAAAGATGCGCTACTAGGAGGCAACCTAGTACCTTTTAAATCTCTGCTTGTTATTTGATCACCTTTGTTTCTCCAGTCATAGTAGGACACACCTAGTTGTTCATGATCCTAGGAATTTAAATAAAACAAGCACAAGCTCGGAAGGTAGTCATACCTCACAAAATATATATATGTATGTTTAGGTAGCAAGATACCTTGGATATGCATGTATATAGCAAAAATACCTCACAAAAATATAAACATGTTTAGGTAGCAAAATACCTCATGAAAAAAAAAACAAAAACAAAAAGAGAACAAAAAATATATCTTTCGGCCGAAAAGCCAACATGCTTTTGAAGAGAAATAACTTCCAGCTTTTCTTTGAAAAAAAAAAAGATTCACTGATCATAACCAGTTTTTTGAAAAAATGTGTATACACCTGAAGGGTGAATACTGTGAAAATTTTCCCGAACGCCCAAAATGGACTCGGATGAATGCATAAATTGATAAAGGAGCATCTTTTGGAAACACTGGTTTGACTTAAAATAGGGAAAATGAATCCTGAGCCCTAGTGTCACATGACCATAAAAACTTGATGCTTGAGTGTCCACATGGGTGCATGCATGACCAGTTTTGCATAAAATTTCCTAATCATCATTGTTGCATGTGTATCATGGAAATAATGTGGGACATCCCCTTTATCCCCGAACTGCTGGCCAAACCCTTACATATATCATGACCAGCCGTTCTACAAGCCTTGAGCCAAAATCCCAACTTATCATAAACCTTGACCCAGGGTGAGAATGTCAATCCTTGCCCTCGGAAGAAAACAAAAAAATAAAGAAAATTCCCAATCAAAGAGTGGGAGAAAGCAAAAAAAAAAAAAGAAAATTCCCAATCAAAGAGTGGGAGAAAGCAAAAAATAAAGAAAGTTCCAGATCAAAGATCAGAAGAAAATAGAAGAAATATGCAGAAAGGTCTTTGGACCAGACAATGTCTGAACAATACAGAGTTGTCACCAAGTAAACAAGAAAAAGAAAGGAAACTATGACCTAAAGTGGTCATCTCCCTTTGATTGCCAACCAAAATCCTGTGCGCTAGCGACTTTCTCACCCCGCACTAAACAAAAACAGAAAAGGAAAAGCAAAAACACTCAAAGCCAAACTCCCCACCAAAAAACCCCATTCCCAAGAAGAAGTCCTATTAATCCATGATCACGCATGTAATCTTTGATTTGATAGGAAATTATTTGCAAAATCAAGTCATGACATATCTATGGTTCGGAATTAGGATGAAACACTTACCTGTGTGAGATTGATACACTTTGCATGATTTTCTTCTATTTTTGTTGGATCCAGTGTTTCCTCTAAATGGTCGTTTAGAAACGAAATGCTAACATCCAAAATCTCATTTATGGTTATGAGAAAATTTCATCAGCATACTCTCCTTCCCCAATAGACACATTGTTTTTCTTCAAAAAAAAAAATCATATGTTGCTCTGATCAGTTGGAGGTTTTGTTTCTTTACTAAAGCATGTTCGCATTTTAGTAAAAAAAATTAAAATACCGAGACTATTTTAGTCTCACAGTTAACAAGAACTACGTAGGTCTGAGTTCCTCATCACAAATTGAGGATACGTAGGAGCAAAAGCCCTGCTTTTGTCGACCACCCCACCTTTTGTTACCGTGACCCAAGAGTCCGGTGGCATGTGGAGCCACATGATCGTGGGATCCCCAGATTCGTATTCTTTTAATTTTTATGTTTCATCATTTATCATTTGTATGTTATCTTGTTTCTATGACTTGAGGGACTAACGTTTGTTTTTGTTGTTTTTTTCGATTGTCTTGTCCATACATTTTGTTTGGATTGTTGCGTTAGTGCTTATTTCGTTATTGTCGATAATATTTGTTGAAATTCTGGAACAGTGTAGATTTTTCGTTTAGGAACGTCATCCTAAAATAAAACGAACAAATGTCGTAATAACGCCAATAATAGAGAAAGAAAGAGACGTTGTGAACAAAATGTCATATTTGTATATAAAGAAAAGAAAAGAAATTTTTGTATATAAACAACGTGTGAAAAGAAATTCTTGTATATGAGCAATGAGTGTATATAAAGGAAATTTTTATATGAAACAATGAGTGTATATTGAAAAGGGGAAAAGAAATCTTTGAAAAGGAATAGAGATTTTATATAGACCATGTCGGTATAGAGAGAAAGAGTTTTTCAATACGTGTGAATATAGAGAAAAAAGTTTTTTTTTTGTGTATAGGAATGTAGGTGTACAGAGAAAAAAGCTTTTCTCATAGATAGCGATGGATGTATAGTTTTTTGTAAACATGCATACGAAAAAATGCAACAAAAAGAAAAGAGAAAGAAAGACCTCGAAGATCGGCATGTTATGGTCATAGGAAGCACAAATCATTCGTAGAGAGCAAACATATCTTTTGGAAACAAGAAATTGACGCTAAGAGTTTATTTTCCAAAATAACCGAGATAAGAATGGATGGATTCGTTGAGCCAATGAAAGAACATAATTTGGAAACGTTGGGTCTACTTGCATAAATCCCAAGCCTTTAGTATCATAATGCCATAAGCTGGATGCTTGAGTACCCACCTAGCTGTATGCATGACTAATTTTGCATGTTGTTTCCAAATCATCATTTTTACGCACGCCTCGTGGAAATAATATGGGAGTTCAACCCGAAACCGACACTCTGGCACATGAATTTGTTTTGCCCCAAATATCAAAATCGGGCACGTGCGATGAAAAGACCATGTTGAGACACAACCTTAAGCTACCTTGAACCTTGACCCATGAAGAGAATCCTCATCCTTCCCCCCGAAGAAGAGGACAGCAGAATCTCCTCAAGGGAGAGCGAATAACGAATGCAAAAACTTGAATTCCCAATCAAAGATAAAAAAAAAGAGGAGAAAAAGAAATGAAAAGGAAGAAATGAAAAGAAAGAAATGGAAAGGAAGAAATGAAAAGAAAGAAAAGAAAAGGAAAAGAAGGATTCCCGATCGAAGATCGGAAGAAAGTAAAAAGGAAAAGATCGGAGGAAAACAAAATAATTCCTGATCAATAAAGGAAACCAGGAAAGAGAACAGAAGATCTTCGGACCAGATAAATTTTTGGCGAGGTAAATGACCACTGACAAAGGGAAAACCCATTTTTAAGTGGTTCTTCCTTTGGGATTACCATTCAAGGTCGTTCCCAACTAGCGATGTCCCGCCCCACGTAAACAAAGAGGAAAAGATCGAAACACCCAGTTTCCTCTCCAAAAACACTACCCTCGAGAAAATCCTATTCATTCGTGATCGCGCGTGTAATCTTTTGGCTCGATAGGAAATCATGTGCAAAATAAAGTCATAGTGCAGCTATGGTTTGGAATTAGGGTAAAACACTTACCTGTGTGACTTTTTAAACATCAGGAGTGATTTTATTCGCAGTTTCAGTTTGACCTGACGTTTCCCATGAATGTTCATTTAAAAGCTAAATGTTGACATCCTACCCTTCATTTTCGGTTACAAGGAAAACTATTTTGGCATAAGCATATTGTTTCTCTAAAATATGGTGCTCTCGTGAATGATTTATTTTTTCCTTGCTAAAGCATGTTGGGTTCTAAAATCAAATCTTATTCGAAGCCCCATGTATTGATTGTCGTTCATGCATCCTCAACCATTGAGTCCAGAGCCCCACGAATTCATTGCCTAGCGCTGTTCGTGCATCCTACACCATCTTATTCGGAGACCTATGAATTGATTGTCGTTCATGCATCCTCCACCTTTGAGTCCGGTGCCCCACGAATTGATTGCCTAGCAATGCTCACGCATCCTCCATAATCAAATCATATTCATAGCCCCATGAATTGATTGTAGTTCATGCATCCTCAGACATTGAGTCCGGAGACCCACGAATTGATTGTCTAGCACTGTTCGTGCATCCTTCATCATCAAATCTTACTCGGAGCCCCATGAATTGATTGCCGTTCATGCATTCTCCACAATTGAGTCCGCAGCCCCACGAATTGATTGCCTAGTGTTGTTCGTGCATCCTCCACCGTCTTATTCGGAGCCCCATGAATTGATTGTCGTTCATGCATCCTCCACCATTGAGTCCGGAGCCCCACGAATTGATTGCCAAGCTTTGTACGTGCATCCTCTATCATCAAATCTTATCCGGAGCCCCATAAATTGATTATCGTTCATGCATCCTCAAACATTGAGTCCGGCGCCCCATGAATTGATTGCCTAGCGCTGTTCGTGCATCCTCCACCATCTTATTCGGAGCCTCATGAATTGATATGAACCCTCTTGGCACAAGGGCTGACTTAGGATCGTCTAGGATTAAACCTTGATGGAAAATGCGGAAATTGATTAAGGAAAGGATGGAAAATAATGTGGTTAATTTCGTGGGTCTTAATAAGGTGGTTTCTGGCATAAAATGGATGAATGGGATGGTAAAACGTAGGTTAAGTGGTGGCTGGACAGAAATATAGAAATGGCAATAACGGAAGCTACAGGGCTCCAAATGAGGTGATTCCAAAACGAGGTGAAAGGTCTCGTTTTGAAATTCAATTTAGGCTCAAGAATCACTTAATTTGAGTGTGTAAAATGGGAGTTATGGTCACAAGATAATTTTGGGCAGAGGTGGATTTTCTGGAATTATGGTTTGAAAGAACAAGGGTGGAGATGATAGGAAGGAAAGAATCACTCTTTCCAGCGAGGGCAACACACAAAGGTTGTGAAAGTCCTTTGATACAGCCAGGGTGTTCTTGAATCACTCAAGAATTTAGGAGAATCACTCTCACTAAGATAAAAGAGATAAACTCTAATTTTCTGAATAAAACTCAACTTGTGTTTATTGATAAAATGGTTCAGCTTATATAGAAGCTTTACAGCAGATTTTAGTAATGACCCACTAACCTAGAATTAAAATAACTTAATGCCATTAACCTAGGGAATTAAAAAAACTTAATGGCTGAGTGTAACTGAAATTGTGGCAACCAAAAGTCACCCCCAACAGCCAACAAGTCAGCCACCATTTGGTCTCCCAAAAGGCTGATGCCTAGGTTGCCAATTGGGCCCTTATTACAACTTGAACTAAACCTAACTAAAGCCCTTTTAGTTGATTAACCCAAAACATATTTTTGGTCAGCCAACTTTACAAGGATTGGGCCATTATTTAGACAAACTAAACACTCTAAAATTGAAACAAAGTGGTGTCATTTAGTCCTCCTCCATTTGGGCCATGATACAACTCACAACCTTGAACTTTTCTCCTTGAAACTTGGGCTTGTATTCAAACAGTATGGACAGCACTTGTTGAAGAGCTTCCTTGGATTTCCTTGCTCTAGCCCTTGTCATAGGTCCTCCAAGTCCTTCAAGTGGATCCTTGCCCTTGCTCTTGGTCATGTCCTCATCATGAATTGATTGTCGTTCATGCATCCTCCACCATTGAGTCCGGAGCCCCACGAATTGATTGCCTAGCCCTGCTCTTGCATCCTCCATCATCAAATCTTATTCGTAGCCCCATGAATTAATTATCGTTCATGCATCCTCCACCATTGAGTCCGGAGCCCCACGAATTGTTTACAAGCGCTGTTCGTGCATCCTCCACAATCTTATTCGGAGCCCCATGAATTGATTGTCGTTCATGCATCCTCCACACTTGAGTCCGGAGCCCCACGTATTGATTGCCTAGCACTGTTCGTGCATCCTCCACCATCTTATTCGGAGCCACATGAATTGATTGTCGTTTATGCATCCTACACCATTGAGTCCAGAGCCCCACAAAATGATTGTTAAGCACTGTTCGTGCATCCTCAATCATCAAATCATATTCGGAGCCCTATGAATTGATTATCGTTCATGCATCCTCCACAATTGAGTCCAGAGCCCCACGAATTGTTTACCTAACGCTGTTCGTGCATACTCCACCATCTTATTCGGAGCCCCATGAATTGATTGTCGTTCATGCATCCTCCACCATTAAGTCCGGAGCCCCACGAATTGATTGCCTAGCGCTGTTCGTGCATCCTCCACCATCTTATTCGGAGCCCTATGAATTGATTGTCGTTCATTTATCCTCCACCATTGAGTCCGGAGCCCCACGCATTGATTGCCAAGCTCTGTTCGGGCATCCTCTATCATCAAATCTTATTCGAAGCCCCATGAATTGAATGTCGTTCATGCATCCTCGACCATTGAGTCCGGAGCCCGACGAATTGATTGCCTAGTGTTGTTCGTGCATCCTCCACCATCTTATTCGGAGCCCCATGAATTGATTGTCGTTCGTGCATCCTCCACCATTGAGTCCGGAGCCCCACGAATTGATTGCCAAGCTCTGTTCGTGCATCCTCTATCATCAAATCTTATTCGAAGCCCCATGTATTGGTTGTCGTTCATGCATCCTCAACCATTGAGTCCGGAGCCCCACGAATTGATTGGATAGTGTTGTTCGTGCATCCTCCACCATCTTATTCGAAGACCTATGAATTGATTGTCGTTCATCCATCCTCCACCATTGAGTCTGGTGCCCCACGAATTGATTGCCTAGCAATGCTCACGCATCCTCCATCATCAAATCATATTCATAGCCCCATGAATTGATTGTAGTTCATGCATCCTCCAACATTGAGTCCGGAGACCCACGAATTGATTGCCTAGCACTGTTCGTGCATCCTTCATCATTAAATCTTACTCGGAGCCCCATGAATTGACTTCCGTTCATGCATTCTCCACCATTGAGTCCGCAGCCCCACGAATTGATTGCCTATTGTTGTTCGTGCATCCTCCACCGTCTTATTCGGAGCTCCATGAATTGATTGTCGTTCATGCATCCTCCACCATTGAGTCCGGAGCCTTACGAATTGACTGCCAAGCTCTGTTCATGCATCCTCTATCATCAAATCTTATTCGATGCCCCATGAATTGATTGCCATTCATGCATCCTCCACCATTGAGTCCGTAGCCCCACGAATTGATTGCCTAGCGCTGTTCGTGCATCCTCCAGCATCTTATTCGAAGCCCCATGAATTGATTGTCGTTTATGCATCCTACACCATTGAGTCCAGAGCCCCACAAATTGATTGCCTAGCACTGTTCATGCATCCTCCATCATCAAATCTTATTCGGAGCCCGATAAATTCATTGTCGTTCATGCATCCTCCACCATTGAGTCTGGAGCCCCACGAATTGATTTCCTTTCGCTGTTTGTGCATTCTCCACCATCTTATTGGGAGCCCTTTGAATTGATTATCGTTCATGCATCCTCCACCATTGCGTCCGGAGCCCCACGAATTGATTGCCTAGCACTATTCGTGCATCCTCCATCATCAAATCTTACTCGGAGCCCCATGAATTGATTGCCGTTCATGCATTCTTCACCATTGAGTCCCGAGCCCCACGAATGCATGCCTAGTGTTGTTCGGCATCCTCCACGTCTTATTCGGAGCCCCATGACTTGATTGTCGTTCATGCATCCTACACCATTGAGTCCAGAGCCTACGAATTGACTGCAAGCTCTATTCATGCATCCTCTATCATCAAATCTTATTCGAAGCCCCCATGAATTGATTGCCATTCATGCATCCCTCCACCATTGAGTCTGGAGCCCCTCGAATTCATTGCCTAGTGCTGTTCGTGCATCCTCCCCCCATCTTATTCGGAGACCTATGAATTGATTGTCGTTCATACATCCTCCACCATTGAGTCCGGTGCCCCACGAATTGATTGCCTAGCCTTGCTCACGCATCCTCCATCATCAAATCTTATTCATAGCCCCATGAATTGATTCTAGTTCATGCATCCTCCACCATTGAGTCCGGAGCCCCACGAATTGATTGCCAAGCTCTGTTCGAGCATCCTCTATCATCAAATCTTATTCGAAACCCCATGTATTGATTGTCATTCATGCATCCTCAACCATTGAGTCCGGAGCCCCACGAATTGATTGCCTAGTGCTGTTCGTGCATCCTCCACCATCTTATTCGGGGACCTATGAATTGATTGTCGTTCATGCATCCTCCACCATTGAGTCCGGTGCCCCACAAATTGATTGCCTAGCCCTGCTCATGAAACCTCCATCATCAAATCTTATTCATAGCCCCATGAATTGATTGTAGTTCATGCATCCCCCACCATTGAGTCTGGAGCCCCACGAATTGATTGCCTAGCACTGTTCGTGCATCCTTCATCATCAAATCTTACTCGGAGCCCCATGAATTGATTGCCATTCATGCATTCTCAACCATTGAGTCCGGAGCCCCACAAATTGATTGCACGCTCTGTTCGTGCATCCTCTATCATCAAATCTTTTTCGAAGCCCCATGAATTGATTGTCGTTCATGCATCCTCAACCATTGAGTCCGGAACCCCACGAATTCATTGCCTAGTGTTGTTCGTGCATCCTCCACCATCTTATTCGGAGCCCCATGAATTGATTGTCGTTCATGCATCCTCCACCATTGAGTCCGGAGCCCCACGAATTGATTGCCAAGCTCTGTTCGTGCATCCTCTATCATCAAATCTTATTCGAATCCCCATGTATTGATTGTCGTTCATGCATCCTCAACCATTGAGTCCGGAGCCCCATGAATTGATTGTCGTTCATGCATCCTCCACCATTGAGTCCAGAGACCCACGAATTGATTGCCTAATGTTGTTTGTGCATCCTCCACCATCTTTTTCGGAGCCCCACGAATTGATTGTCGTTCATGCATCCTCAAGCATTGAGTCCGGAGCCC
>NW_024464713.1:145955-148132 GCF_000004515.6 Glycine max
TGTTCGTGCATCCTTCATCATCAAATCTTACTCGGAGCCCCGTGAATTGATTGTCGTTCATGCATTCTCCACCATTGAGTCCTGAGCCCCACGAATTGATTGCCTAGTGTTGTTCGTGCATCCTCCACCGTCTTATTCGGAGCCCCATGAATTGATTGTCGTTCATGCATCCTCCACCATTGAGTCTGGAGCCTTACGAATTGACTGCCAAGCTCTGTTCATGCATCCTCTATCATCAAATCTTATTCGAAGCCCCATGAATTGATTGCCATTCATGCATCCTCCACCATTGAGTCCAGAGCCCCATGAATTGATTGCCAAGTGTTGTTCGTGGATTCTCCACCATCTTATTCTGAGCCCCATGAATTGATTAACGTTCATGCATCTTCCACCATTGAGTTTGGAGCCCCACGAATTGATTACCTAGCGTTGTTCGTGAATCCTCCACCATCTTATTCGGAGCCTCGTGAATTGATTATCGTTCATGCATTCTCCACCATTGAGTCCAGAGCCCCACGAATTAATTGCCTAGGGCGGTTCGTGCATCCTCCGCCATCTTATTCGGAGCCGCATTAATTGATTGTCGTTTATACATCCTCCACTATTGAGTCCAGAGCCCCGCAAATTGATTGTCTAGCACTGTTCCTGCGTCCTCCATCATCAAATCTTATTCGGAGCCCCATGAATTAAATGTTGTTCATGCATCCTCCACCATTGAGTCCGTAGCCCCACGAATTGATTGCCTGGCACTGTTCGTGCATCCTCCATCATCAAATCTTATTCGGAGCCCCATGAATTGATTGTCGTTTATGCATCCTACACCATTGAGTCCAGAGCCCCACAAATTGATTGCCTAGCACTGTTCGTGCATCCTCCATCATCAAATCTTATTCGGAGCCCCATGAATTCTTTGTCGTTCATGCATCCTCCACCATTGAGTCTGGAGCCCCACGAATTGATTTCCTACCGCTGTTCGTGCATTCTCCACCATCTTATTCGGAACCCTTTGAATTGATTATCGTTCATGAATCCTCCACCATTGCATCCGGAACCCCACGAATTGATTGCCTAGCACTGTTCGTGCATCCTCCATCATCAAATCTTATTCGGAACCCTATGAATTGATTGTCGTTCATGCATCCTCCACCATTGAGTCCGAAGCCCCATGAATTGATTGCCTAGCGCTGTTCGTGCATCCTCCATCATCAAATCTTATTCGGAGCCCCATGAATTGATTGTCGTTCATGCATCCTCCACCATTGAGTCCGGAGCCCCACGAATTGATTGCCTAGCACTGTTCGTGCATCCTCCATCATCAAATCTTACTCGGAGCCCAATGAATTGATTGCCGTGCTTGCATCCTCCACCATTGAGTCCAGAGACACACGAATGGATTGCCTAGTGCGGTTCGCGCATCCTCCATAATCTTATCCGGAGCCCCATGAATTGATTGCCGTGCATGCATCCTCCACCATTGAGTTCGGAGCTTACGAATTGACTGCAAGCTCTGTTCATGAATCCTCTATCATCAAATCTTATTCGAAGCCCCATGAATTGATTGCCATTCATGCAACCTCCACCATTGAGTCCGGAGCCCCACGAATTGATTGCCTAGTGTTGTTCGTGCATCCTCCACCATCTTATTCGGAGCCCCATGAATTGATTGTCGTTCATGCATCCTCCACCATTGAGTTCGGATCCTTACGAATTGACTGCCAAGCTCTGTTCATGCCTCCTTTATCATCAAATCTTATTCGAAGCCCCATAAATTGATTGCCATTCATGCATCCTCCACCATTGAGTCCGGAGCCCCAAAAACTGATTGCCTAGTGCTGTTCGTGCATCCTCCAGCATCTTATTTGTAGCCCCATGACTTGATTGTCGTGTATGCATTCTATACCATTGAGTCCAGAGCCCCACAAATTGATTGCCTAGCACTGTTCGTGCCTCCTCTATCATTACATCTTATTCGGAGCCCCATGAATTGATTGCCGTGTATGCATCCTCCACCATTGAGTCCAGAGACCCACGACTTGATTGCCTAGTGTAGTGCGTGCATCCTCCACCATCTTATCCGCAGCCCCATGAATTGATTTGCGTGCATGCATCCTCTACCATAGAGTCCAGAGCCCAACGAATTGATTGCCTTGCTCTGTTCGTGCCTCCTCTATCATCTC
>NW_024464713.1:148852-152226 GCF_000004515.6 Glycine max
TATCAAAGCTTATTCGAAGCCCCTTGAATTGATTGCCAAGCTCTGTTCGTTCATGAATCCTCCGCTGAATTGATTGCCTAACGCTGTTCGTGCATCCTCCATCATCAAATCTTATTCGGAGCCCCATGAATTGATTGCCGTTCATGCATCCTCCCCATTGAGTCCGGAGCCATACGAATTGACTGCCAAGCTCTGTTCATGCATCCTATATCATCAAATCTTATTCGAAGCCCCATGAATTGATTGCCATTCATGCATCCTCCACCATTGAGTCTGGAGCCCGCCGAATTGATTGCCTAGTGTTGTTCGTGCATCCTCCACCATCTTATTCGTAGCCCCATGAATTGATTGTTGTTCACGCATCCTCCACCATTGAGTCCGAAGCCTTACGAATTGACTGCCGAGCTCTGTTCATGCCTCCTCTATCATCAAATCTTATTCGAAGCCCCATGAATATATTGCCATTCATGCATGCTCCACCATTGAGTCCAGAGCCACACGAATTGATTGCCTAGCGCTGTTCGTGCATCCTCCAGCATCTTATTCGGAGCCCCATGAATTGATTGTCGTTTATGAATCCTACACCATTGAGTCCAGAGCCCCACAAATTGATTGCCTAGCACTGTTCATGCATCATCCATCATCAAATCTTATTCGGAGCCCCATGAATTCATTGGCGTTCATGCATCCTCCGACATTGAGTCTGGAGCCCCACGAATTGATTTCCTATCGCTGTTCGTGCATTCTCCACCATCTTATTCAGAGCCCTTTGAATTGATTATCGTTCATGAATCCTCCACCATTGAGTCCGGAGCCCCACGAATTGATTGCCTAGCACTGTTCGTGCATCCTCCATCATCAAATCTTATTTGGAGCCCCATGAATTGATTGTCGTTCATGCATCCTCCACCATTGAGTCCGAAGCCCCATGAATTGATTGCCTAGAGCTGTTCGTGCATCCTCCATCATCAAATCTTATTCGGAGCCCCATGAATTGATTCTCGTTCATGCATCCTCCACCATTGAGTACGGAGCCCCACCAATTGATTGCCTAGCACTGTTCGTGCATCATCCATCATCAAATCTTATTCGGAGCCCCATGAATTCATTGGCGTTCATGCATCCTCCGACATTGAGTCTGGAGCCCCACGAATTGATTTCCTATCGCTGTTCGTGCATTCTCCACCATCTTATTCAGAGCCCTTTGAATTGATTATCGTTCATGAATCCTCCACCATTGAGTCCGGAGCCCCACGAATTGATTGCCTAGCACTGTTCGTGCATCCTCCATCATCAAATCTTATTTGGAGCCCCATGAATTGATTGTCGTTCATGCATCCTCCACCATTGAGTCCGAAGCCCCATGAATTGATTGCCTAGAGCTGTTCGTGCATCCTCCATCATCAAATCTTATTCGGAGCCCCATGAATTGATTCTCGTTCATGCATCCTCCACCATTGAGTACGGAGCCCCACCAATTGATTGCCTAGCACTGTTCGTGCACCCTCCATCATCAAATCTTATTCGGAGCCCCATGAATTCATTGTCGTTCATACATCCTCCACCATTGAGTCTGGAGCCCCACGAATTGATTTCCTACCGCTGTTCGTGCATTCTCCACCATCTTATTCGGAGCCCATTGAATTGATTATCGTTCATGAATCCTCCACCATTGCATCCGGAGCCCCACGAATTGATTGCCTAGCACTATTCGTGCATCCACCATCATCAAATCTTATTTGGAGAACCCATGAATTGATTGTCGTTGATACATCCTCCACCTTTAACTCCGGCACCCCACGAATTGATTGCCTAGCACTGTTCGTGCATCCTCCATCATCAAATCTTATTCGTAGCCCCATGAATTTATTGTCGTTCATGCATCCTCCACCATTGAGTCCGGAGCCCCACGAATTGATTGCCTAGCGCTGTATTTGCATCCTCCACCATCTTATTCGGAGCCCCATGATTTTTTTGTCGTTCATGCATCCTCCACCATTGAATCCGGAGCCCCACAAATTGATTGCCTAGCGCTGTTCGTGCAACCTCAATCATCAAATCTTATTCGTAGCCCCATTAATTGATTGTTGTTCATACATCCTCCACCATTGAGTCCAGAGCCCCACGAATTGATTGCCTAGTGTTGTTCGTGCATCCTCCACCATCTCATTCGGAGCCACATGGATTGATTGTCGTTCATGCATCCTCCACCATCAAATCTTAATCGGAGCCCCATGAATTGATTTTCGGTCATGCATCCTCCACCATTGAGTCCGAAGCCCCACGAATTGATTGCCTAGCGTTGTTCATGGATCCTCCACCATCTTATTCGGAGCCCAATGAATTGATTGCCGTTCATGCATCCTCTACCATTGAGTCCGGAGTCCCATGAACTGATTGCCAAGTACTGTTCATTCATCCTCTATCATCAAATCTTATTCGAAGCCCCTTGAATTGCATGTCGTTCATGCATCCTCCACCATTGAGTCCGGAGCCCCACGAATTGATTGCCTAGCGCTGCATTTGCATCCTCCACCATCTTATTCGGAGCCCCATGAATTGATTGTCGTTGATACATCCTCCACCATTAATTCCGGCACCCCACGAATTGATTGCCTAGCGCTGTTCGTGCATCCTCCATCATCAAATCTTATTCGTAGCCCCATGAATTTATTGTCGTTCATACATCCTGCACCTCGGAGTTCGGAGCCCCACGAATAGTTTGCATAGCACTCTTCGTGTATCCTCCTCCATCAAATCTTATTCGGAACCCCATGAACTGATTTTCGTTCATGCATCCTCCACCATTGAGACCGGAGCCCCACGAATTGATTGCCTAGCGCTGTTCGTGCATCTTCCCATCATCTTATTCGGAGCCCCATGAATTGATTGTCGTTCATGCATCCTCCACCATTGAGTACGGAGCCCCACGAATTGATTGCCTAGCACTGTTCGTGCATCCTCCATCATCAAATCTTATTCGGAGCCCCATGAATTCATTGTCGTTCATGCTTCCTCCACCATTGAGTCTGGAGCCCCACGAATTGATTTCCTACCGCTGTTCGTGCATTCTCCACCATCTTATTCGGAGCCCTTTGAATTGATTATCATTCATGAATCCTCCACCATTGCGTCCGAAGCCCCACGAATTGATTGCTGTCGCAACCTACCCTTCGGCGGGAGGGCGACGCGAGACTCGCGGGATGCGTGTTCCACGAAAGGAATACGCGCGGAGTCGCCACCAACGTTTATTTGAGGAAAACGTCGGAAAAACCGGAAAAGACGCGATCTACGAACTTTTTAGTGAAAGGTTCGGGAGTTGTATTTACGCACGGGGAAGGTATTAGCACCCCATACGTCCGTCCCAAGGGACG
>NW_024464713.1:157009-158584 GCF_000004515.6 Glycine max
GCACCTCACAAGGACCAAAGAATGGTCGCATGTCATCAAGCAAAGGTCCCCGAAAATCAGTGTATGACACTAATTTCGCTCCCCTCGGTTGACGAGAGTCGCGGGCGACCATGAAATTTCCGCATGTAAATGACTTGTTGTTCCCGGAGGAACAAAAGGTGCAGAAGACTATGTCAGCCTCTGCATGCTATCAAGCGTTCTGTCTTACAGATAGCAAAAGAATGTTTATACGGATAACCACTCGGGTATTTCCGCGTATCATCGGGCCCGCCGCCTCTGGATGATACAAGGGTGCAGAATGACCAAACTTGGTCTCTGCTTGTCATCGGGCCCGCCGCCTCTGGATGACAAATGGGTGCGAATAACCGTAAGGTATCTCCGCGTATCATCGGGCCCGCCGCCTCTGGATGATACAAGGGTGCAGAATGACCAAACTTGGTCTCTGCTTGTCATCGGGCCCGCCGCCTCTGGATGACAAAAGGGTGCGAATAACCGTAAGGTATCTCCGCGTATCATCGGGCCCGCCGCCTCTGGATGATACAAGGGTGCAGAATGACCAAACTTGGTCTCTGCTTGTCATCGGGCCCGCCGCCTATGGATGACAAAAGGGTGCGAATAACCGTAAGGTATCTCCGCGTATCATCGGGCCCGCCGCCTCTGGATGATACAAGGGTGCAGAATGACCAAACTTGGTCTCTGCTTGTCATCGGGCCCGCCGCCTCTGGATGACAAAAGGGTGCGAATAACCATAAGGTATCTCCGCGTATCATCGGGCCCGCCGCCTCTGGATGATACAAGGGTGCACGTCACATGACCTCAGGGTCAGTATGACAAAGATTATGGGGCGGCCGACAAAAGCAAAGCTCTTGCTCCTACGTATCCTCCAATGAGGAACTCAGACCTACGTAGTTCTGGGTAACTTGTGAGACTTGAAAAAGTCTCGGTGTTTTCTCCACTAAAATGAAAACATGCTTTAGCAAAGAGACAAATATTCCAACTGATTTAGAGCAGCATATGCTTTTTTGAGTGAAAAACAATGCGTCTACCGGGGAAGGAGAGTCTGCTGATGAAATCTCCCATAACCATAAATGAGATTTTGGATGTTAGCATTTCGTTTCTAAATGACCATTTAGAGGAAACACTGGGTTCGACAAAAATAGAAGAAATCCACTCAAAGTGTATCAATCTCGCACAGGTAAGTGTTTCATCCTAATTCCGAACCATAGATATGTCATGACTTGACTTTGCAAATTATTTCCTATCAAATCAAAAATTACATGCGTGATCATGGATCAATAGGGCTTCCCTTGGGAATGGGTTCTTTTGGTGGTTTCTTCTTTCGGCTTTTGTGTGTTTTTGGCTTTTGATTTTCCTGGCTTTTTCTTTTTCTGTTTTTTTTTTTTGTTTAGTGCGGGGCGAGAAAAAAAGGGTCGCTAGCGCACGGGATTTTGGTTGGTAATTAAAGGGAGAAGACCATTTTAGGTCGTGGTTTCCTTTCCTTCCTTTTTTGTTCATTTGGTGACAATTCTGTATTGTTCAGATATTGTCCGGTCCAAAGACCTCTCTGCACATTTC
>NW_024464713.1:159197-162398 GCF_000004515.6 Glycine max
GATCAATGAATGAATTTTTTCAAAGAAAAGTTGGAAATCGTCTCTTTTCAAAAGCATGTCGGTTTTTAGCTAGACAACTTATTTTCTTTTTTTCCACCTTTTTCCTTACTTGCTTTCTTCTTTTTCTTTTTTGTTCTCTTTTCCATTTCATTCATTTCATTTTTTCTTTTCTATTTTTATTTTTATCATGATCATTTGTTTATTTCTTTTTCTTGTTTGTTTTTTTTTTCTTCTCTTTTTTTTTATGAGTTATTTTGCTATATACTGCATATCCAAGGTATCTTGCTACCTAAACATACATATATATGTTTTGTAAGGTATTTTTGCTATATACATGCATATCCAAGGTATCTTTCTACCTAAACATACATATATATTTTGTGAAGTATTTTTTGTTTACATACATGCATATCTAAGGTATTTTCACTACCTAAACATACATATATATATTTTGTGAGGTATGACTACCTTCCGAGCTTGCGCTTGTTTTATTTAAATCCCCAGGATCATGAGCAACTAGGTGCATCCTACTATAAAAAGTGATCAAATAACAAACATAGATTCAAAAGGTACTAGGTTGCCTCCTAGTAGCGCTTCTTTAACGTCTTTAGCTGGACGCCTTATGACTTGTCGGTCACTGACCTAGTACTTTGCTTACCTTTGGCTTTGGACTTGGTCGCCTATTGGTCGGCCATGTGGTGTAGGCAATACTCAAACCTTTTTGTGGATGAGCAGAGGTGAACTCTAGAGGTGATGGCGGTGCGTCTGTTTCCCGCTGCCGGCCATCCCAATGCTGCTGTCGTGTTTCGCCCTGCGCCTATCTGGGGCACAGTACTTCTTGATGAAAGCTCGATTAGTAGGGGGCCTGATGCCCTTGCTGGAGGTGACAGGTACTCCGTAGAACTGACAGAAACCCGTAATTAGAGCTTGACAACTCCAAGACCCTGTTGGACTTCTTCGGGTCCACTAGGTGTCTTGCAGTCGCGATCCCTGCAAACAATAGATGAAAATCAGAAATCAGTTGAGCGATGTGCATACTTACCTATGATGACGTGACCTTGCCGGGGGGGGTACGGGCACCCTGTAGGACTGATAGAGGCCCGTAACCAGAGCTGGAAACCCCAGGGCCCTGTTGGACTTCTTCAGGTTCACTGGGTGTCTTTGTGGGTGCGATCCCTGCAAACAAATAAATGGTATCAGAAATCAGTTGAACGATGTGCATACTTACCTATGATGACGTGACCTTGCCGGGGGGGTACGGGCACCCTGTAGGACTGATAGAGGCCCGTAACCAGAGCTGGAAACCCCAAGGCCCTGTTGGACTTCTTCAGGTTCACTGGGTGTCTTTGTGGGTGCGATCCCTGCAAACAAATAAATGGTATCAGAAATCAGTTGAACCATATGCATACTTACCCATGTCGGGACGGCACAGACCAACTGATACTTCTGCAGGGGGAGATTGGCATTGCGGTCGCTGGGCAGAATGTTGCTAAGTAGCAATGTCATCTATATCTGTGTAAGAGTGGTCATGTTGGTGCGCATGGTCCGCACTCTTCTCTTTGCAGCGGCACGGGTGAAATCTTGCCCCAGTATGCATAGTAGCTGTGTGATAGCCTCCCTCTCTGGTTGTGCTCGCACAGTTGGCCCTCCTCCACTATCAGGGGGTGGCCCAGGAACCGTTAAAAGGAAACTACTGGTCCCTTAACCGGGAGTGCAAGTCTCGGTTAAGCATTTAAGGATAGAGGACCTTAAATTCTCTTAAGGTGTGGATGTCGAGCACACTGAAAATGAGGACACGTAGCCCTCTAAAGGTGAGGGCGTGCAGCCCTCTCAAGGCGAGGAGGTGTAGTCCTCTGGAGGTGAGGGCGTGCGGCCCTCTGCTGGCAAGGACGTGTAGTCCTCTAAAGGTGAGGGCATGCCCCCCTTTGACGGTGAGGACGTGTAGTCCTCTGAAGTTGAAGGTACATGACCCTTTGAAGGCGAGCACGTATAGTCCTCTGAAGGTGAAGGTAACTAGTACCCAAGGTGAGGGCGTGTAGTCCTCTCAAGGTGAGGGCGTGCAGCCCTCTGGTGGTGAGGACGTGTAGTCCTCTCAAGGCGAGGACGTGTAGTCCTCTAACGGTGAGGGTAACTAGTACCCAAGGTGAGGGCGTGTAGCCCTCTCAAGGCGAGGACATGTAGTCCTCTGGAGGTAAGGGCGTGCAGCCCTCTGATGGTGAGGACGTGTAGTCCTCTCAAGGCGAGGACGTGTAGTCCTCTGACGGTGAGGGTAACTAGTACCCAAGGTGAGGGCGTGTAGCCCTCTCAAGGCGAGGACATGTAGTCCTCTGGAGGTGAGGGCGTGCAGCCCTCTGATGGTGAGGACGTGTAGTCCTCTCAAGGCGAGGACGTGTAGTCCTCTCAACGGTGAGGGTAACTAGTACCCAAGGTGAGGGCGTGTAGCCCTCTCAAGGCGAGGACATGTAGTCCTCTGGAGGTGAGAGCGTGCAGCCCTCTGATGGTGAGGACGTGTAGTCCTCTCAAGGCGAGGACGTGTAGTCCTCTCAATGGTGAGGGTAACTAGTACCCAAGGTGAGGGCGTGTAGCCCTCTCAAGGCGAGGACATGTAGTCCTCTAATGGTGAGGGCGTGCAGCCCTCTGTTGGCGAGGACGTGTAGTCCTCTAAAAGGTGAAGGCACATGACCCTTTGACGGTGAGGACGTGTAGTCCTCTGAAGTTGAAGGTACATGACCCTTTGAAGGCGAGGATGTATAGTCCTCTGATGGTGAGGACGTATAGTCCTCTCAAGGCGAGGACGTGTAGTCCTGTGACGGTGAGGGTAACTAGTACCCAAGGTGAGGGCGTGTAGCCCTCTCAAGGCGAGGACATGTAGTCCTCTGGAGGTAAGGGCGTGCAGCCCTCTGATGGTGAGGACGTGTAGTCCTCTCAAGGCGAGGACGTGTAGTCCTCTCAATGGTGAGGGTAACTAGTACCCAAGGTGAGGGCGTGTAGCCCTCTCAAGGCGAGGACATGTAGTCCTCTAAAGGTGAGGGCGTGCAGCCCTCTGTTGGCGAGGACGTGTAGTCCTCTAAAAGGTGAAGGCACATGACCCTTTGACGGTGAGGACGTGTAGTCCTCTGAAGTTGAAGGTACATGACCCTTTGAAGGCGAGGATGTATAGTCCTCTGATGGTGAGGACGTACGATCCTTTGAATGGTTCAG
>NW_024464713.1:162498-164314 GCF_000004515.6 Glycine max
ACGTGTAGTCCTCTCAACGGTGAGGGTAACTAGTACCCAAGGTGAGGGCGTGTAGCCCTCTCAAGGCGAGGACATGTAGTCCTCTAGAGGTGAGGGCGTTCAGCCCTCTGATGGTGAGGACGTGTAGTCCTCTCAAGGCGAGGACGTGTAGTCCTCTGAAGGTGAGGGCGTGTAGCCCTGCAAAGGTGAAGGCACATGACCCTTTGACGGCGAGGACGTGTAGTCCTCTGAAGTTGAAGGTAACTAGTACCCAAGGTGAGGGCGTGTAGCCCTCTCAAGGCGAGGACGTATAGTCCTCTGGAGGTGAGGGCGTGCAGCCTCTGGTGGTGAGGACGTGTAGTCCTCTCAAGGCGAGGACGTGTAGTCCTCTGACGGTGAGGGTAACTAATACCCAAGGTGAGGGCGTGTAGCCCTCTCAAGGCGAGGACATGTAGTCCTCTGGAGGTGAGGGCGTGCAGCCCTCTGATGGTGAGGATGTGTAGTCCTCTCAAGGCGAGGACGTGTAGTCCTCTAACGGTGAGGGTAACTAGTACCCAAGGTGAGGGCGTGTAGCCCTCTCAAGGCGAGGACATGTAGTCCTCTGGAGGTGAGGGTGTGCAGCCCTCTGATGGTGAGGACGTGTAGTCCTCTCAAGGCGAGGATGTATAGTCCTCTGGAGACAAGGGTACTAGTACCCAAGGGTTCACCCTTATGAGAAAGCAAGAGATCGACTCATCGAGAGGGTCGGTCATCCCAAATCCACACGACTGGATATTAGATGTAGGAAATCTATGTAGTTAACATGATTTTTAGGGATGCAGATGCATGCAACCTTTGTCTTGAAATGCGGTAAATGCAGACTTCATATGAAACAATGCAATGTAATGGAAAGTTTGTACAACGTTCATGACATTCTTTCCCTATTTTGTGATTTTGATTTTGATTTAATTTTTTTAGGAAAACACAGATTGACTGTCCTTTTGAAAGAGGTGATAATTCATGCAACCTCATCCTATCTTTTTGCAAATCTCTCCGGGAACTCCCTCAGAGTATGTGTTCTGTTTGATTTAGTCACTTGACCATTTTGGAGCGACGGCAATGGAGTCGTTTGATGTTCGATCAATCCATTGAAATCCTAGGGTTTGTCCCCCCTTTTTTTTGTTAAAAACATCTATGGGTGAGAACTTTTGATCGGCCCCTATGTTCACTTGAGGCTCATGCACGGTGCCCCTCATTGCCCCAGTGTAAGGCTTTGAGGTATCAATCGTTGCCTTTCGTCATGACCTTGTAGGAGGGAACCTATTGGGTGAGAACTTCTAATCTGCCCCTAGGTTCGCTTGAAGTTTTTGCATGGTGCCTTTCGTTGCCCCAGTGTAGGGCTTAGAGGTACCAATTGTTGTCTTGTTTTCACGACCTCGTAGTGAGGAAGAATGAAAGAAGCAGTTGATTCTTGCAAAAAAGAATTTTCCAAGGACGAGAAATAATTGAAGGATCTTTCAGTTGATGGATTAAGTCAAATGACTCCTATGTAGAAGCAAGATGTTTTGATGTCTTGATGATGCTAAAGGATCAAGTGCTTCTAAGTTTTATCCAAGAAAATCAAGATATATGATCAAGTTTGATCTCTTTAGAATCTTTAGGAAGAAGTTTTGAAACAAACAAAGGTTTGACCAAAGAATTCTATCATTTCAATTTGAGATTTGCTCTCTGGTAATCGATTACCAGTAGTTAAAAATGTTTTTATTCAAATTTTTAAAACATGTAATCGATACGTAGTCTGTATGATACAGAGGGATTTCAGAATATTTCAGAGACATATCTATCAATGTTTATGACG
>NW_024464713.1:166934-176207 GCF_000004515.6 Glycine max
GAACTTGGGAATGACCATGTTTGGGTATTAGGAACAACTCTTCTAGGTTAGCAAAGGCATAATCTTCACCTCCTTCAATGGCCCTGAGCCTTTCCTCTAGATGATCCAAATTTCCCATTCCTGCCATAGTCATGAGGGTTTTTAACCGCTGTGGAATGCAAGAGGTGCAGTTGTGGGTGATACTGAGGGCCCTCCAAAGGGTTTTGTAGGGGTATACCACCAACTGCTTGCCCTTCAGTGGTATATCCGAGCCAAGGCTCGAAGTCGGCTAGATTGTGATGGGGAATTTCATGAGTCTCTTCCACGGTTTAAGAGACATGTGCATGATCAGTTTGAGGTTGTTGGCTCTTAATGAGTATGGGAGTGGAGTTATTGACATCCTCATTGGGAATGTACACCACATTGGGTGGTGTATAGTTTGGGAGGCAAACCATATGGCGGGAAGGCGTGCTTGTTTTGAATTTGCACATCATGGGGTCATCCGTACTTCCCAAATCTTTGCCTACCATATTTGAGGTTGGATGATTCATTTGCTTGAGGCCAGATGGGAGCATCGGGTTCACCTTAGCGACAGCGCTAGTAGCGGCAACTATAACCGCATTGGCTTCCATTATCTTCTTCATGCTCATCATGGCCTCCATCATTGTGGCCATTTGCTCTTTCATGGCCTCCATGTCGGCCTTCATCTTCTCTTGCACCTCCTCTGCTTCACCCATTACTCTAGCTCTAGCACGAGTTCGGTAAGGGCGCCGTAAAGTGTGTCCTTTTCTTTTTGATAACAATGATTAAGTTCATTTTATTTTATTTTATTTTATTTTTCAAGGAAAGAATGCAATGAGCAATGCAACCAATGAAAAGCATGGATGTATGCGAATGATGTATAGTTGAAGTATTGCGAATTTTTACGCAGGATATGGGGTTGAATCAATTTAGATTTTCAACATGGTCCATGACATCTTTGTCAAGGTGAAACTGGAAGTAACAAGGACATCAACAATCCTAAATATGTTTGGCAGTAGACGAAGCAGTGATGTGACTCGATTCATCTTTTGCCCCAATTTTTGCAAGATAGTTACTTCCATACTTCAACTTGACTTGATGAACCTTTTTATAAAAGCATGAGTTTGGTTCAACCCTATAATCCAAGGAATGGCAATTCTGATCGCCAATACTTCAACAACATCTCATAGGGATGAATGACTCGGGCATAATTTAAGCTTATGCACGGAAAATGTAATTATGAAATTGAGATGCCCGAAGAAACACCATTTCCTAGTTAACCATGCATTAGGTACCATGTTCAATTATTTTGTTTTGTTGTTGTGTGTTTTTTTTTTATTTTTTTAGAAATGGGTTTATGATCCCAACATGGTTGGCTCATGGTGCCTAACACATGCAACTAAGAAGGTAGTGTGAAGTTTCACGCTTCCCCTTTTTTGTTTTTGTAGAGGAAAACACAAGGATGAGCAATCATGAAAACAAATGGTATGCAATTTTGCAGATCAAAAAGTTTGTTGAACGCATATGCATGATGATGCCATGACTCATGCAAAATGTGAGGCTGGAATATGATAACGGACAAATGCAGGAACGATATGTTCATTATGATGTTATGAAGAGATGCTTATGCGATGCATGATATGAATGCATTTTACGGACACGAGAGCCCGGAAAATTATCTCTTCTTACTTGCGCATTTGGGGGCGCAGTGCCCCATGTGTACAATTAAGAAGGTGATATGGACCTTCCGGCTTCCCGTGACAAAGGACGAGACCAACATACAATGCATGCTAGAGATAAAATGTGGGAGTGACTTGATTCGCACTGATTTTTGGAGTAAAAACGTGGGATAAACTCATTTTTTTCAAAAAGTTATAACTAGTCAAGATCTGAGCGACAATACAAACTTCCTAGCGGTTTCTAATCATATGGTCCATTAAGTCTATCATATGCTGACAATAGCTGAGAAGTCCGTGGATCTCGTCGGGGGCGGAGTAGGTGTCCGCCACTGCTTTGGCCTTGGCTAGCAATGGGGGAAGTTCTTGACTCCTGTTCAAAGTAAGAGCAAATCGGTCCGTCCACATTGTTGCCTCTTGGTGCAATGAATCAATTACCCTTTCCCTTGCTTCCCTTTCTGCTGATATCTTGGCGTACTCATCCTCTAGCCTTTGCTCGTGAGTCGCCGCTAGATTTAGCTTCTCTTTGCACTTATCGATGATGGCCCACATATTCCCTTCAGTCTCGCTTAACTGTTGGGACAAATTTCTTTTCGACCTAAAGCAAACCTTTAGCTCGTCCTTCAAGATCATGCCTTTGACCCGTGATGATTCCTTTCACCTCTTCGGAGCTTGAGCTCACTATTGCTGCCCTATAAAGCCCCTCAAAACTTTGCTTTGGTCGTGTTCTTCCTTTCGGGCCTTCTTGGTTTCTCATTCCAAGGCTTCATCGGTGGCCATATTGACATCCCTTAGTTCATCATACTCTTTTCAGACTTTGATGGCTATGGACTTGAACTTCTCTTCGACTACCCAGGCTCTTTCAAGCTCTGCCTTTAGGGCTTGTACCTCATCACTTTCTTCCGAAGCTTTAACCTCATCGTCTCTCACAGTCTTTAGATTTGGGAGCCAATCCAATCCTTGTGTTCGGACTCTCAGCCACTTATGATAGCCGCCGATGATCCCATTACTGCTTCCCCTAAGCTCTCTGTCCTTTCTTCACGCCGCATCCCATGCCTTGCGAACTCCTTGGAGTACCCTAGCGTTGTGGTCACTGAAACCTCGTGCGATGAAAGGCGTGATGCTTTCGTCTGATGGCACTCCTCTCATGGGACATCTTTCGCATGAAGATAGAATCCTGATTCTTCCTTCCTTCTAGCGAGGGAACCATTTAACAAACGCCCCTCCATGCTAGCCAAGAGTTGGTCCCAATTCGTCTTTCTTTTTCGACGCACGAGCGGTGACCTTGTAGCAGATAGACGGGCCTACCTTCTTAGAGAAAAAGGTGTGAAACCAACCACACATAGAGAGCTGGAGTACAGCAAACAATCCTTGCATTGCTTTCTTCACATCTTCGGTCGAAGGTGTCATATAGGTCGGCTAGCATAGCGACAACCGGACTTTCCTTGTGGTTATGATAGGCGAGAAAAACGTCGATCGCTTCCAGGTCCACCAACCCATCCACATTTGGAAAGAGGACTCCCTCGAAAATCAACAGTGTGAGAATATCTATGAATGGGGTCCACTCGCCTTTATCTGCCAAGATTCTTGCTTTTACCTCCAAATATTTTCTCGGTATGCCGACCACCCCATTTTTGACTTGCCTTTGGCGGTCTAATTCCTACGCCGAGATTTGGACTTTTTTAGAAATTCTGGCCAATGAGGGGTAGAACCCTGAGAAGAGGTATGGTTTCCTTCCCCCTAGAGGACATCCTAGGATCTCTTCAAATTCTTCCACCATTGGTGATAGCTGGAAGTCCCCAAAGATGAAGCACCTCAACGACTGACCATAATACTGGGCGAGGGAGGCAATTGGTTCCATGGAGACTTCTACCCTAGCTAGGTCCCAAATGCTTACCATAGGCTTTGCGGAAGGCTTGCCGTTGAAGTTGACCCATTAATTGCCCCAACTTTCGTAAACTGGTGACCTCTAAGCTCTTGATTTTGACTTGATAAAACCTCTTTTTAAGCGAAGGCTTTTGACTTGATCCCATGTTTTACTAAAGTGAAATAAAATCTAGTGCGAATCAAAACTCCGACATCTATCATGGGTGGAATGGATGAATGCATGAAGGAATGCATATGACACGGATGCAATTTATGAATACGGGAGCTCGGGAAATTGTCTCCTTCTTAGATACAACGTCTTGGGGTAGCAAAGTGCCCAACGTATGTATTTAAGAAGGTGACACGGACCCTCCATTGGTTTGTTTACAGTAGGGATCAAGACAGAACCCATATGCAATGCCTATGCAAAAGACACAATGCGGGAATGTGCACAGTATGACAATATTTACCGAACATAAGCAAAAGGGTATATGATACTCATGCATGGCAGTGTGAAAAATGGCACGCAGCGTGTTTGCTCCGTGCCCCTATTTAAGGGACCTATAAGGGAGAGAACTAACTAGGCTTTTAGCAATAATCCCCAAGGTAGTCATATCTCTCTTGATGGTTTCTAGAGGTATCATCCCCTTCGAAGAACATATTGCAGCAATAGGGACTACTAGCAACAATAAGTTTTCAAAGAGAAAAGCTCTAGATGAGGGTTCACTGTAATCAAGCAAGTCGGAGACCTAGCATGATCACAGATTCACCTCCACTCCTTATGTTCCCATGAACCCGGGTATAGGGCCCTTTTACACTCACAGTGTGTGCAAATAGTGTTAGTGTTTGTGTGCATCAAATGAATAAATATTTACCTCATGCATACATTCTAAAACACACTAAAAGCAACAAAAAGTTTATATACACAAGAACATAAGACAAATAAAGGGAAACCAACAAAGGAGAAAGTCATGATAAAACATTGCACAAGATTAAATGGCCTAACTCTCTAAAAAACAGTCCCCAGTGGAGTCGCCAACTGTCGCAACCTACCCTTCGGCGGGAGGGCGACGCGAGACTCGCGGGATGCGTGTTCCACGAAAGGAATACGCGCGGAGTCGCCACCAACGTTTATTTGAGGAAAACGTCGGAAAAACCGGAAAAGACGCGATCTACGAACTTTTTAGTGAAAGGTTCGGGAGTTGTATTTACGCACGGGGAAGGTATTAGCACCCCATACGTCCGTCCCAAGGGACGGCAGCCTTTAATCGAATGTGCAAACATGACTTTGATTTTTATGTTCCCTTTTATGTTCTTATATCCTTTATACCCTTTTTATATTTTCTCTTTTTGTGGTCGACAAGGGTGTTTCCCTTTGCTCCTACGTATTCCTCAATTTGGGATGAGAAAATCAGACCTACGTAGTTCTTTCTTATCAAGTGATTCTTTTTTACTTTAAGAGGTGATCATTGTTAGTGCTTAGCTCTACGGAGTTTTAAAAGATTGGCTAAGATTTTGTTAAAACATAAGCACTTAGACAATGAAGGAAAGCTGGAGTTGCTGCACATGATGTCCAACGTTATGTCAAGGAATAAGATCGGGCTGCACAATGCACAAGGCAAGATAAAATGTCAAATGAAGAATTGAAGTTGCAGGATCCACGATGTCGGATACAATGTCCTGACATCCTGCCCGAAAATACTGGAGTTGCTGCACAATGCATAAGTCAAGATAAAATGTCAAATGAAGCATTGAAGCTGCAGGATCCACGATGTCGGATACGATGTCCTGACATCTTGCCCGAAAATACTGGACACATAAATCTGTTATATCTTTAACAGATTATTGTGCAGTTAGCAAGAGATTAGATGATCTATCTTTAGGAACGAATTAAAAGATAATTAAAGTTCGAATTTCAAAGTAGAAGAGTTCGTTCAGGGATTAAAGATTAAAGATAAAAACTAAAAGATCAAACTGTATCTTTTAGATCTTTAAGTGCAGATTTTCAGGAAAATGATAGATCTCATCCAGCACAAGCAGTTGCAGCCCAGAAACGCACATTGCTATATAATCATGGAGGCTGCACGAGTTCTGTACCAAGTCCGGGATTGAAGAGTTATTTTGTGAGTTTTGGGACTTGAGTGTTTTGTGAGCCACCTTGATGTTATCCTAACATCAAGTGTTGGACTTGTGTGTAGAGTTGATCTCTTGTGTGTAGAGTTGATCTCTAGTGTGTAGGGTTGATCCCTTTTGTTCAGAGTTGATCTCTGGTGTGTCTTTGATTTATTTGTAAACACGGGAGTGTGATAGAGAGGGAGTGAGCGGGGTTTCTCATATCTAAGAGTGGCTCTTAGGTAGAGATCGCACGGGTAGTGGTTAGGTGAGAAGGTTGTAAACAGTGGCTGTTAGACCTTGAACTAACACTATTTTAGTGGATTTCCTCCCTGGCTTGGTAGCCCCCAGATGTAGGTGAGGTTGCACCGAACTGGGTTAACAATTCTCTTGTGTTATTTACTTGTTTAATCTGTTCATACAGTCAAAGACAATCTGCATGTTCTGAAGCGTGATGTCGTGACATCCTGTACGACATCTGTCCCCAGTATCAGAATTTCAATTGGTATCAGAGCGGGCACTCGAAATCACTGAGTGAGATCTAGGGAGATAAATTCTGATGAACATGGAGAAAGAAGGAGGACCAGTGAACAGACCACCAATTCTTGATGGAACCAACTATGAATACTGGAAAGCAAGAATGGTGGCCTTCCTCAAATCACTGGATGGCAGAACCTGGAAAGCTGTCATCAAAGGCTGGGAACATCCCAAGATGCTGGACACAGAAGGAAAGCCCTCAAATGAATTGAAGCCAGAAGAAGACTGGACAAAAGAAGAAGACGAATTGGCACTTGGAAACTCCAAAGCCTTGAATGCTATATTCAATGGAGTTGACAAGAATATCTTCAGACTGATCAACACATGCACAGTGGCCAAAGATGCATGGGAGATCCTGAAAACCACTCATGAAGGAACCTCCAAAGTGAAGATGTCCAGATTGCAACTCTTGGCTACAAAATTCGAAAATCTGAAGATGAAGGAGGAAGAATGTATTCATGACTTCCACATGAACATTCTTGAAATTGCCAATGCTTGCACTGCCTTGGGAGAAAGAATGACTGATGAAAAGCTGGTGAGAAAGATCCTCAGATCCTTGCCTAAGAAATTTGACATGAAAGTCACTGCAATAGAGGAGGCCCAAGACATTTGCAACATGAGAGTAGATGAACTCATTGGTTCCCTTCAAACCTTTGAGCTAGGACTCTCGGATAGGGCTGAAAAGAAGAGCAAGAATCTGGCGTTCGTGTCCAATGATGAAGGAGAAGAAGATGAGTATGACCTGGATACTGATGAAGGTCTGACTAAGGCAGTTGTGCTCCTTGGAAAGCAGTTCAACAAAGTGCTGAACAGAATGGACAGGAGGCAGAAACCACATGTCCAGAACATCCCTTTCGACATCAGGAAAGGTAGTAAATACCAGAAAAGGTCAGATGAAAAGCCCAGTCACAGCAAAGGAATTCAATGCCATGGGTGTGAAGGCTATGGACACATCATAGCTGAATGTCCCACTCATCTCAAGAAGCAGAGGAAAGGACTTTCTGTATGTCGGTCTGATAATACAGAGAGTGAACAAGAAAGTGATTCTGACAGAGATGTAAATGCACTCACTGGGAGATTTGAATCTGCTGAAGACTCAAGTGATACAGATAGTGAAATCACTTTTGATGAGCTTGCTATATCCTATAGAAAACTATGCATCAAAAGTGAGAAGATCCTTCAGCAAGAAGCACAACTGAAGAAGGTCATTGCAGATCTGGAGGCTGAAAAGGAGGCACATGAAGAGGAGATCTCTGAGCTTAAAGGAGAAGTTGGTTTTCTGAACTCTAAACTGGAAAACATGACAAAATCAATAAAGATGCTGAATAAAGGCTCAGATACGCTTGATGAGGTGCTGCAGCTTGGAAAGAATGTTGGAAACCAGAGAGGACTTGAATTTAATCCTAAGTCTGCTGGCAGAACAACCATGACAGAATTTGTTCCTGCCAAAAACAGCTCTGGAGCCACGATGTCACAACATCGGTCTCGACATCATGGAACGCAGCAGAAAAGGAGCAAAAGAAAGAAGTGGAGGTGTCACTACTGTGGCAAGTATGGTCACATAAAGCCCTTTTGCTATCATCTACATGGCCATCCACATCATGGAACTCAAAGTAGCAACAGCAGTGGAAGGAAGATGATGTGGGTTCCAAAACACAAGACTGTTAGTCTTGTTGTTCATACTTCACTTAGAGCATCAGCTAAAGAAGATTGGTACCTAGATAGCGGCTGTTCCAGACACATGACAGGAGTCAAAGAATTCCTGGTGAACATTGAACCTTGCTCCACTAGCTATGTGACATTTGGAGATGGCTCTAAAGGAAAGATCACTGGAATGGGAAAGCTAGTCCATGATGGACTTCCTAGTCTGGACAAAGTACTGCTGGTGAAGGGACTGACTGCAAACTTGATCAGCATCAGTCAGCTGTGTGATGAAGGATTCAATGTAAACTTCACAAAGTCAGAATGCTTGGTGACAAATGAGAAGAGTGAAGTTCTAATGAAGGGCAACAGATCAAAGGACAACTGCTACCTATGGACACCTCAAGAAACCAGTTACTCCTCCACATGTCTATCCTCCAAAGAAGATGAAGTCAGAATATGGCATCAAAGATTTGGACATCTGCACTTAAGAGGCATGAAGAAAATCATTGACAAAGGTGCTGTTAGAGGCATTCCCAATCTGAAAATAGAAGAAGGCAGAATCTGTGGTGAATGTCAGATTGGAAAGCAAGTCAAGATGTCCCACCAGAAGCTTCAACATCAGACCACTTCCAGGGTGCTGGAACTACTTCACATGGACTTGATGGGGCCTATGCAAGTTGAAAGCCTTGGAGGAAAGAGGTATGCCTATGTTGTTGTGGATGATTTCTCCAGATTTACCTGGGTCAACTTTATCAGAGAAAAATCAGACACCTTTGAAGTATTCAAGGAGTTGAGCCTAAGACTTCAAAGAGAAAAAGACTGTGTCATCAAGAGAATCAGGAGTGACCATGGCAGAGAGTTTGAAAACAGCAGGTTTACTGAATTCTGCACATCTGAAGGCATCACTCATGAGTTCTCTGCAGCCATTACACCACAACAGAATGGCATAGTTGAGAGGAAAAACAGGACTTTGCAAGAAGCTGCTAGGGTCATGCTTCATGCCAAAGATCTACCCGATAATCTCTGGGCTGAAGCCATGAACACAGCATGCTACATCCACAACAGAGTCACACTTAGAAGAGGGACTCCAACCACTCTGTATGAAATCTGGAAAGGGAGGAAGCCAACGGTTAAGCACTTCCACATCTTTGGAAGTCCATGTTACATTTTGGCAGATAGAGAGCAAAGGAGAAAGATGGATCCCAAGAGTGATGCAGGGATATTCCTGGGATACTCTACAAACAGCAGAGCATATAGAGTATTCAACTCCAGAACCAGAACTGTGATGGAATCCATCAATGTGGTTGTTGATGATCTAACTCCAGCAAGAAGGAAGGATGTCGAAGAAGATGTCAGAACATCGGGAGACAATGTAGCAGATACAGCTAAAAGTGCAGAAAATGCAGGGGGTTACAAGTTAGAGACTCCGATACGGACA
>NW_024464713.1:176307-178279 GCF_000004515.6 Glycine max
CATCCCTCTGACATACAAAGAGAAAGAGTAATGAGTATCAAAAGGTGTTTGTCAGAGGAAAGTGTATTAGATTCTCCCCTGCTGTGATCAACAAGTACCTGGGCAGACCTACTGAAGGAGTGGTGGATATTGATGTTTCTGAGCATCAGATTGCCAAGGAAATCACTGCCAAACGAGTCCAGCATTGGCCAAAGAAAGGGAAGCTTTCTGCAGGGAAGCTAAGTGTGAAGTATGCAATTCTGCATAGGATTGGCGCTGCAAACTGGGTACCCACCAATCATACTTCCACTGTTGCCACAGGTTTGGGTAAATTTCTGTATGCTGTTGGAACCAAGTCCAAATTTAATTTTGGAAACTATATTTTTGATCAAACTGTTAAGCATTCAGAATCTTTTGCTGTCAAATTACCCATTGCCTTCCCTACTGTATTGTGTGGCATTATGTTGAGTCAACATCCCAATATGTTAAACTACACTGACTCTGTGATGAAGAGAGAATCTCCTCTATCCCTGCATTACAAATTGTTTGAGGGGACACATGTCCCAGACATTGTCTCGACATCAGGGAAAGCTGCTTCAGGTGCTGTGTCCAAGGATGCCTTGATTGCTGAACTCAAGGACACATGCAAGGTGCTGGAAGCAACCATCAAAGCCAACACAGAGAAGAAGATGGAGCTGGAACGGCTGATCAAAAGGCTCTCAGAAAGTGGCATTGATGATGGTGAAGCAGCTGAGGAAGATGGTGAAACAGCTGAAGAAGAGGAAGAAGCAGCCGAGGAAGAAGAAGAAGCTGCTGAGGAAGAGGAAGATGCAGCAGAGGATACTGAATCAGATGATGATTCTGAAGCCACCCCATGACCATCAGACCTCTATAATATTTGCACCTTAAGTTCATGCATTCTACTTTTGTCAAATTCTGTCTAAAAAGGGGGAGTAATAGTATTATGTTTGCTATTATGCATGATTGATGCAATGTATGGCAGTAGGAAACGATGTATGCATGATTCATGATTTTGAGGGGGAGTTGTATGAATATGATTTTGAGGGGGAGACTGCTGCTGCTGAGGATGACTGATGTAAGCTACTAGAAGCTGATAGAAGATGCTGCAGTAAGAGCATGAAGACAGGGGGAGCAGAAAGCGGATGTCACATGAGATGTCTTGACATCCTGGAAAAGACTAGTAGCTGATAGAAGATGCTGCAGTAAGCATGAAGACAGGGGGAGCAGAAGCAGAAAGCTGATGTCACGTGAGATGTCTTGACATCCTGGAGAAGACTTGTAGATTTGCAACTTGAAGAATTTCCGCTGTGCTTGATTACTCTGATAATGAAAGTTGCTGATCCCACTTGCATAACTGCTCGTACCTGCTCAGGAAGTGTCTAAGTATGTTTTAGACAAAATTTGCCAAAGGGGGAGATTGTTAGTGCTTAGCTCTACGGAGTTTTAAAAGATTGGCTAAGATTTTGTTAAAACATAAGCACTTAGACAATGAAGGAAAGCTGGAGTTGCTGCACATGATGTCCAACGTTATGTCAAGGAATAAGATCGGGCTGCACAATGCACAAGGCAAGATAAAATGTCAAATGAAGAATTGAAGTTGCAGGATCCACGATGTCGGATACAATGTCTGAACATCTTGCCCGAAATACTGGAGTTGCTGCACAATGCATATCTTTAACAGATTATTGTGCAGTTAGCAAGAGATTAGATGATCTATCTTTAGGAACGAATTAAAAGATAATTAAAGTTCGAATTTCAAAGTAGAAGAGTTCGTTCAGGGATTAAAGATTAAAGATAAAAACTAAAAGATCAAACTGTATCTTTTAGATCTTTAAGTGCAGATTTTCAGGAAAATGATAGATCTCATCCAGCACAAGCAGTTGCAGCCCAGAAACGCACATTGCTATATAATCATG
Source organism: Glycine max (assembly GCF_000004515.6). Classification (NCBI taxonomy): domain Eukaryota; kingdom Viridiplantae; phylum Streptophyta; class Magnoliopsida; order Fabales; family Fabaceae; genus Glycine; species Glycine max. Next base: position 178,224 of record NW_024464713.1, read on the forward strand.
GAGGCTGCACGAGTTCTGTACCAAGTCCGGGATTGAAGAGTTATTTTGTGAGTTTT
>NW_024464713.1:178379-182329 GCF_000004515.6 Glycine max
TGATCTCTTGTGTGTAGAGTTGATCTCTAATGTGTAGGCTTGATCCCTTTGGTTCAGAGTTGATCTCTGGTGTGTCTTTGATTTATTGGTAAACACGGGAGTGTGATAGAGAGGGAGTGACCGGGGTTTCTCATATCTAAGAGTGGCTCTTAGGTAGAGATCGCACGGGTAGTGGTTAGGTGAGAAGGTTGTAAACAGTGGCTGTTAGACCTTGAACTAACACTATTTTAGTGGATTTCCTCCCTGGCTTGGTAGCCCCCAGATGTAGGTGAGGTTGCACCGAACTGGGTTAACAATTCTCTTGTGTTATTTACTTGTTTAATCTGTTCATACAGTCAAAGACAATCTGCATGTTCTGAAGCGTGATGTCGTGACATCCTGTACGACATCTGTCCCCAGTATCAGAATTTCAATTGGTATCAGAGCGGGCACTCGAAATCACTGAGTGAGATCTAGGGAGATAAATTCTGATGAACATGGAGAAAGAAGGAGGACCAGTGAACAGACCACCAATTCTTGATGGAACCAACTATGAATACTGGAAAGCAAGAATGGTGGCCTTCCTCAAATCACTGGATGGCAGAACCTGGAAAGCTGTCATCAAAGGCTGGGAACATCCCAAGATGCTGGACACAGAAGGAAAGCCCTCAAATGAATTGAAGCCAGAAGAAGACTGGACAAAAGAAGAAGACGAATTGGCACTTGGAAACTCCAAAGCCTTGAATGCTATATTCAATGGAGTTGACAAGAATATCTTCAGACTGATCAACACATGCACAGTGGCCAAAGATGCATGGGAGATCCTGAAAACCACTCATGAAGGAACCTCCAAAGTGAAGATGTCCAGATTGCAACTCTTGGCTACAAAATTCGAAAATCTGAAGATGAAGGAGGAAGAATGTATTCATGACTTCCACATGAACATTCTTGAAATTGCCAATGCTTGCACTGCCTTGGGAGAAAGAATGACTGATGAAAAGCTGGTGAGAAAGATCCTCAGATCCTTGCCTAAGAAATTTGACATGAAAGTCACTGCAATAGAGGAGGCCCAAGACATTTGCAACATGAGAGTAGATGAACTCATTGGTTCCTTTCAAACCTTTGAGCTAGGACTCTCGGATAGGGCTGAAAAGAAGAGCAAGAATCTGGCGTTCGTGTCCAATGATGAAGGAGAAGAAGATGAGTATGACCTGGATACTGATGAAGGTCTGACTAAGGCAGTTGTGCTCCTTGGAAAGCAGTTCAACAAAGTGCTGAACAGAATGGACAGGAGGCAGAAACCACATGTCCAGAACATCCCTTTCGACATCAGGAAAGGTAGTAAATACCAGAAAAGGTCAGATGAAAAGCCCAGTCACAGCAAAGGAATTCAATGCCATGGGTGTGAAGGCTATGGACACATCATAGCTGAATGTCCCACTCATCTCAAGAAGCAGAGGAAAGGACTTTCTGTATGTCGGTCTGATAATACAGAGAGTGAACAAGAAAGTGATTCTGACAGAGATGTAAATGCACTCACTGGGAGATTTGAATCTGCTGAAGACTCAAGTGATACAGATAGTGAAATCACTTTTGATGAGCTTGCTATATCCTATAGAAAACTATGCATCAAAAGTGAGAAGATCCTTCAGCAAGAAGCACAACTGAAGAAGGTCATTGCAGATCTGGAGGCTGAAAAGGAGGCACATGAAGAGGAGATCTCTGAGCTTAAAGGAGAAGTTGGTTTTCTGAACTCTAAACTAGAAAACATGACAAAATCAATAAAGATGCTGAATAAAGGCTCAGATACGCTTGATGAGGTGCTGCAGCTTGGAAAGAATGTTGGAAACCAGAGAGGACTTGGACTGTCGTTCATGCATCCTCCACCATTGAGTCTGGAGCCCCACGAATTGATTGCCAAGCTCTGTTCGTTGATCCTCTATCATCAAAGCCTATTCGCAGCCCCTTGAATTGATTGTCATTCATGCATCCTCAACCATTAAGTCCGGAGCCCCACGAATTGATTGCCTAGCACTATTCGTGCATCCCCCATCATCAAATCTTATTCGGAACCCTACGAATTGATTGTCGTTCATGCATCCTCCACCATTGAGTCCGAAGCCCCATGAATTGATTGCCTAGAGCTTTTCGTGCATCCTCCATCATCAAATCTTATTCGGAGCCCCATGAATTGATTGTTGTTCATGCATCCTCCACCATTGAGTACGGAGCCCCACGAATTGATTGCCTAGCACTGTTCGTGCATCCTCCATCATCAAATCTTATTCGGAGCCCCATGAATTCATTGTCGTTCATGCTTCCTCCACCATTGAGTCTGGAGCCCCACGAATTGATTTCCTACCGCTGTTCGTGCATTCTCCACCATCTTATTCGGAGCCCTTTGAATTGATTATCGTTCATGAATCCTCCACCATTGCGTCCGAAGCCCCACGAATTGATTGCCTAGCACTATTCGTGCATCCTCCATCGTCAAATCTTACTCGGAGCCCCATGAATTTATTGTCGTTTATGCATCCTACACCATTGAGTCTAGAGCCCCACAAATTAATTGCCTAGCACTTTTCGTTCATCCTCCATCATCAAATCTTATTCGGAGCCCCATGAATTCATTGTCGTTCATGCATCCTCCACCATTGAGTCTGGAGCCCCACGTATTGATTTCCTATCGCTGTTCGTGCATTCTCCACCATCCTATTCGGAGCCCTTTGAATTGATTATCGTTCATGAATCCTCCACTATTGCATCCGGAGCCCAAAGAATTTGTTGCCTAGCACTATTCGTGCATCCTCCATCACCAAATCTTACTCGGAGCCCCATGAATTTATTATCGTGTATGCATCCTCCACCATTGAGTCCAGAGACCCACGAATTGATTGCCTAATGTTGTTTGTACATCCTCCACCATCTTATTCGGAGCCCCACGAATTGACTGTCGTTCATGCATCCTCCACCATTGAGTCCGGAGCCCCACGAATTGATTGCCAAGCTCTGTTCGTGCATCCTCTATCATCAAAGCCTATTCGAAGCCCCTTGAATTGATTGTCATTCATGCATCCTCAATCATTAAGTCCGGAGCCCCACGAATTGATTGCCTAGCACTATTCGTGCATCCTCCATCATCAAATTTTATTCGGAACCCTATGAATTGATTGTCGTTCATGCATCCTCCACCATTGAGTCCGAAGCCCCATGAATTGATTGCCTAGCGCTGTTCGTGCTTCCTCCATAATCAAATCTTATTCGGAGCCCCATGAATTGATTGTCGTTCATGCATCCTCCTCCATTGAGTCCGGTGCCCCACGAATTGATTGCCTAGCACTGTTCGTGCATCCTCCATCATCAAATCTTACTCAATGACCCATGAATTGATTGTCGTGTATGCATCCTCCACCATTGAGTCCAGAGACCCACGAATTGATTGCCTAATGTTGTTTGTACATCCTCCATCATCTTATTCGGAGCCCCCTGAATTGATTTTCGTTCATGCATCCTCCACCATTGAGTCCGGAGCCCCACGAATTGATTGCCAAACTCTGTTCGTGCATCCTCTATCATCAAAGCTTATTCGAAGCCCCTTGAATTGATTGTCGTTAATGCATCCTCAACCATTGAGTCCGGAGCCCCATGAATTGATTGCCTAGCGCTGTTCGTGCATCCTCCATCATCAAATCTTATTCGGAGCCCGATGAATTGATTGTCGTTCATGCATCCTCCACCATTGAGTCCGGAGCCTTACGAATTGACTGCCAAGCTCTGTTTATAAATCATCTATCATCAAATCTTATTCGAAGCCCCATGAATTGATTGCCATTCATGCATCCTCCACCATTGAGTCCGGAGCGCCCCGAATTGATTGCCTAGCGCTGTTCGTGCATCCTCCAGAATCTTATTCAGAGCCCCAGGAATTGATTGTCGTTTATGCATCCTACACCATTGAGTCCAGAGCCCCA
>NW_024464713.1:182429-185742 GCF_000004515.6 Glycine max
TCAAATCTTATTCGGAACCCTATGTATTGATTGTCGTTCATGCATCCTCCACAATTGAGTCCGAAGCCCCATGAATTGATTGCCTAGAGCTGTTCGTGCATCCTCCATCATCGAATCTTATTCGGAGCCCCATGAATTGATTGTCGTTCATGCATCCTCCACCATTGAGTACGGAGCCCCACAAATTGATTGCCTAGCACTGTTCGTGCATCCTCCATCATCAAATCTTACTCGGAGCCCCATGAATTGATTGCCGTGTATGCATCCTCCACCATTAAGTCCAGAGACCCAAGAATTGATTGCCTAATGTTGTTTGTGCATCCTCCACCATCTTACTCGGAGCCCCACGAATTGATTGTCGTTCATCCATCCTCCACCATTGAGTCCGGAGCCCCACGAATTGATTGCCAAACTCTGTTCGTGCATCCTCTATCATCAAAGCTTATTTGAAGCCCCTTGAATTGATTGTCGTTCATGCATCCTCAACCATTGAGTACGGAGCCCCATGAATTGATTGCCTAGCGCTGTTCATGCATCCTCCATCATCAAATCTTATTCGGAGCCCCATGAATTGATTGTCGTTCATGCATCCTCCACCATTCAGTCCGGAGCCTTACGAATTGACTGCCAAGCTCTGTTCATGAATCCTCTATCATCAAATCTTATTCGAAGCCCCATGAATTGATTACCATTCATGCATCCTCCACCATTGAGTCCGGAGCCCCACGAATTGATTGCCTAGTGTTGTTCGTGCATCCTCCACCATCTTATTCGGAGCCCCATGAATTGATTGTCGTTCATGCATCCTCCACCATTGAGTCCGGAGCCTTACGAATTGACTGCCAAGCTCTGTTCATGCCTCCTCTATCATCAAATCTTATTCGAAGCCCCATGAATTGATTGTCATTCATGCATCCTCCACCATTGAGTCCGAAGCCCCAAAAATTGATTGCCTAGCGCTGTTCGTGCATCCTCCAGCATCTTATTTGTAGCCCCATGAATTGATTGTCGTTTATGCATCCTACACCATTGAGTCCAGAGCCCCACAAATTGATTGCCTAGCACTGTTCGTGCATCCTCCATCATTAAATCTTACTCGGAGCCCCATGAATTGATTGTCGTGTATGCATCCTCCACCATTGAGTCCAGAGACCCACGAATTGATTGCCTAATGTTGTTTGTGCATCCTCCACCATCTTATTCGCAGCCCCATGAATTGATTGCCGTTCATGCATCCTCCACCATTCAGTCCGTAGCCCCACGAATTGATTGCCTAGCGCTGTTCGTGCATCCTCCACCATCTTATTCGGAGCCCCATGAATTGATTGTCGTTTATGCAACCTCCACTATTAAGTCCAGAGCCCCACAAATTGATTGTCTAGCACTGTTCGTGCATCCTCCATCATCAAAATCTTATCTCGGAGCCCCACGAATTGATTACCTACCGATGTTCGTGCATTTTCCACTATTGAAGTCAGGAGCCCCAGAAATTGATTGTCTAGCACTGTTCGTGCATCCTCCATCATCGAATCTTATTCGGAGCCCCATGAATTAAATGTCGTTCATGCATCCTCCACCATTGAGTCAGGAGCCCCACGAATTGATTGCCTAGCGCTGTTCGTGAATCCTCCACCATCTTATTCGGAGCCCCGTGAATTGATTGTCGTTTATGCATCCTCCACTATTGAGTCCAGAGCCCCACAAATTGATTGTCTAGCACTGTTCGTGTATCCTCCATCATCAAATCTTATTCGGAGCCCCATGAATTAAATTTCGTTCATGCTTCCTCCACCATTGACTCTGGAGCCCCACGAATTGATTGCGTAGCGCTGTTTGTGCATTCTCCACCATCTTATTCGGAGCCCCATGAATTGATTGACGTTCATGCATCCTCCATCATTGAGTCTGGAGCCCCACGAATTGATTTCCTAGCGCTGTTCGTGAATCCTCCACCATCTTATTCGGAGCCCCGTGAATTGATTGTCGTTTATGCATCCTCCACTATTGACTCCAGAGCTCCACATATTGATTGTCTAGCACTGTTCGTGCATCCTCCATCAACAAATCTTATTCGGAACCCCATGAATTAAATGTCGTTCATGCATCCTAAACCGTTGAGTTTGGAGCCCCACGAATTGATTGCCTAGCGCTGTTCGTGCATCCTCCACCATCTTATTCAGAGCCCAATGAATTGATTGTCGTTCATGCATCCTCAACTATTGAGTCCGGAGCCCCACGAATTGATTGCCTAGCGCTATTCGTGCATCCTCCACCATGTTATTCGGAGCCCCATCAATTGATTGCCATTCATGCATCCTCCACCATTGAGTCCGGAGCCCCACGAATTGATTGCCTAGCCCTGCTCGTGCATCCTCCATCATCAAATCTTATTCGTGGCCGCATGAATTGATTGTCGTTCATGCATCCTCCACCATTGAGTCTGGAGCCCCACTAATTGATTGCCTAGCCCTGCTATTGCATCCTCCATCATCAAATCTTATTCGGAGCCTCATGAATTAAATGTTGTTCATGCATCCTCCACCATTGAGTCTGAAGCCCCACGAATTGATTGCCTAGCGTTGTTCGTGAATCCTCCACCATCTTATTCGGAGCCCCATGAATTGATTGTAGTTTATGCATCCTCCACTATTCAGTCCAGAGCCCCACAAATTGATTGTCTAGCACTGTTCGTGCATCCTCCATCATCAAATCTTATCTGGAGCCCCACGAATTGATTGCCTACCGCTGTTCATGCATTCTCCACCATCTTATTCGGAGCCCTATGAATTGATTGTCGTTCATGCATCCTCCACCATTGAGTCCGGAGCCCCACGAATTGATTGCCTTGCACTGTTCGTGCATCCTCAATCATTAAACCTTACTCCGAGCCCCCTGAATTGATTGCCGTTCATGCATCCTCCACCATTGAGTCCAGAGCCCCACGAATTGATTGCCTAGCGCTGTTCGTGCATCCTCCACCATCTTATTCGGAGACCCATGAATTGATTGTCGTTCATGCATCCTCCACTATTGAGTCCGGAGCCCCACGAATTGATTGCCTAGCGCTGTTCGTGCATCCTCCACCATCTTATTCAGAGCCCCATGAATTGATTGTCGTTCATGTATCCTCCACCATTGAGTCCGGAACCCAACGAATTGATTGCCTAGCGCTGTTCGTGCATTCTCCACCATCTTATTCGGAGCCCCATGAATTGATTGACGTTCATGCATCCTCCACCATTGAGTCTGGAGCCCAACGAATTGATTGCCTAGCGCTGTTTGTGAATCCTCCACCATCTTATTCGGAGCGCCC
>NW_024464713.1:199572-200500 GCF_000004515.6 Glycine max
AATTGATTGCCTAGCGCTGTTCGTGCATTCTCCAACATCTTATTCGGAGCCCCATGAATTGATTGACGTTCATGCATCCTCCACCATTGAGTCTGGAGCCCAACGAATTGATTGCCTAGCGCTGTTTGTGAATCCTCCACCATCTTATTCGGAGCCCCATGAATTGATTGTCGTTTATGGATCCTCCACTATTGAGTCCAGAGCCCCACAAATTGATTGTCTAGCACTGTTCGTGCATCCTCCATCATCAATTCTTATCCGGAGCCCCATGAATCAAATGTCGTTCATGCATCCTCCACCATTGAGTCTGGAGCCCCACGAATTGATTGCCTAGCGCTATTTGTGCATCCTCCACCATCTTATTCAAAGCCCCATGAATTGATTGTCATTCATGCATCCTCCACCATTGAGTCCAGAGACCGACAAATTGATTGCCTAGCACTTTTCGTGCATCCTCCATCCTCAAATATTATTCGGAGCCCCATGCATTGATTGTCTTTCATGCATCCTCCCCCATTGAGTCTAGAGCCCCACGAATTGATTGCCTAGTGTTGTTCGTGCATCCTCCACCATCTTATTCGAAGTCCAATGAATTCATTGTCTTTCATGCATCCTCCACCATTGAGTATGGAGCCCCACGAATTGATTGCCTAGCGCTGTTCGTGCATTCTCCATCATCTTATTCGGAGCCCCATGAATTAAATGTTGTTCATGCATCCTCCACCATTGAGTCCGAAGCCCCACGAATTGATTGCCTAGCAATGTTCGTGAATCCTCCACCATCTTATTCGGAGCCCCATGAATTGATTGTCGTTTATGCATCCTCCACTATTGAGTCCAGAGCTCCACATATTGATTGTCTAGCACTCTTCGTGCATCCTCCATCATCAAATCTTATTCGGAACCCCATGAATTAAATGTCGTTCAT
>NW_024464713.1:203597-206816 GCF_000004515.6 Glycine max
TCTCCACATCTGGACCAAAATTACGCAAAAAGAACCAAGGGATTTGGATCCACGGAAAAAGATTATAAAGATCTTTTAAACTGGCTGGAAAATCAGTCTGCAGGAAAAAAAAAGTGAAAGAGAAGTGCGCTCGTTATCCGGGCTCAAAATTTGCTCTATAATTGATGCCTATTTGATACCAATCATTGTTCGGAAATTTCAAGAGAAAAATGTTGTGAAAACAAGTTCCAAAATCTAGAGGTCTCTGAGTCTGGATTCACGCTAATAGTTTTTCTAGTGCAATTTAGACATTATTCCTAGGTTTCTCGGGAGTCCTAGCATTGATTTGTGTTCATTCATCCTCCATCAATGAGTAAGGATCCACGAAAATTGTCGCCTAGTGCAAAATCCATTCTCCATTTTTTTTTGGAGCCCCATGAATTGATTGTCGTTCATGCATCCTCCACCAATGATTCGAGAGCCACGCGAAGTGATTGCCTAGTGCAATTCTCCATTCTCCACTTTTATTCGGAGCCCCATGAATTGATTGTCGTTCATGCATCGTGCACCAATGAGTCTGGAGCCACGCAAAGTGATTGCCTAGTGCAAATGTCCATTCCCCACTTTTATTCGGAGCCCCATGAATTGATTGTCGTTCATGCATCCTCCACCATTGAGTCTGGAGCCCCACGAGGCCTAGCGCTGTTCGTGCATCCTCCACCATCTTATTCGTAGCCCCATGAATTGATTGTCGTTCATACATCCTCCACCTTTGAGTCCGAAGCCCCATGAATTAATTGCATAGCACTGTTCGTGCATCCTCCCCCATCAAATCTTATTCAGAGCCCCATGAATTGATTTTCGTTCATGCATCCTCCACCATTGAGTCGAGAACCCCACGAATTGATTACCTAGCACTGTTCATGCATGCTCCACCATCTAATTCGGAGCCCCATGAATTGATTGTTGTTCATGCTTCCTTCACCATTGAGTCTAGAGCCCCATGAATTGATTTCCTTGCGCTGTTCGTGGATCCTCCATCATCAAATATTATTCGGAGCCCCACGAATTGATTGCCTAGTGCTTTTCGTGCATCCTCCACCATCTTATTCATAGCCCCATGAATTGATTGTCGTTCATAAATCCTCCACCTTTGTGTCCGGAGCCCCATGAATTAATTGCATAGCACTGTTCGTGCATCCTCCACCATCAAATCTTATTCGGAGCCCCATGAATTGATTTTCGTTCATGCATCCTCCACCATTGAGTCCGGAACCCCAAGAATTGATTGCCTAGCGCTGTTCATGCATGCTCCACCATCTAATTCGGAGCCCCATGAATTGATTGTTGTTCATGCTTCCTTCACCATTGAGTCTGGAGCCCCATGAATTGATTGCCTAGCGCTGTTTGTGGATCCTCCATCATCAAATATTATTCGGAGCCCCACGTATTGATTGCCTATTGCTTTTCGTGCATCCTCCACCATCTTATTCGGTGCCCCATGAATTGATTGACGTTCATGCATCCTCCACCATATAGTCCGGAGCCCGACGAATTGATTGCCTAGCACTGTTCGTGCATCCACCACCATCTTAATCGGAGCCCCACGAATTGATTGTCGTTCATGCATCCTCCACCATTGAGTCCAGAGACCCATAAATTGATTGCCTAGCACTGTTCGTGCATCCTCCATCATCAAATCTTATTCGGAGCCCCATGAATTGATTGTCGTCCATGCATCCTCCACCATTGAGTCCGTAGACCCACAAATTGATTGCCTAGTGTTGTTCGTGCATCCTCCACCATCTTATTCGGAGCCACATGAAATGATTATCGTTCATGCATCCTCCACCATTGAGGCTGGAGCCCCACAAATTGATTGCCTAGCGCTGTTCGTGCATCCTCCACCATCTTATTCGGAGCCCTATGAATTGATTATCGTTCATGCATCCTCCACCATTGACTTCGGAGCGCCACGAAATGATTGCCTAGCGCTGTTCGTGCATCCTCCATCATCAAATCTTATTCGGAGCCATATGAATTTATTGTCGTTCATGCATCCTCCACCATTGAGTCTGGAGCCCCACGAATTGATTGCCTATCCCTACTCGTGCATCCTCCATCATCAAATCTTATTCTTAGCCCCATGAATTGATTGTCGTTCATGCATCCTCCACCATTGAGTCCAGAGCCCCACAAATTGATTGCCTAGCCCTGCTCTTGCAACCTCCACCATGAAATCTTATTCGTAGCCCCATGAATTGATTGTCGTTCATGCATCCTCCACCATTGAGTCCGGAGACCCACGAATTGATTGCCTAGTGTTGTTCGTGCATCCTCCACCATCTTATTCGAAGCCACATGAAATGATTATTGTTCATGCATCCTCCACCATTGAGTTCGGAGCCCCACGAATTGATTGCCAAGCGTTGTTCATGCATCCTCTATCATCAAATCTTATTCGAAGCCCCATGAATTAATTGTCGTTCATGCATCCTCCACCATTGAGGCTGGAGCCCCACAAATTGATTGCCTAGCGCTGTTCGTGCATCCTCCACCATCTTATTCGGAGCCCTATGAATTGATTGTCGTTCATGCATCCTCCACCATTGAGTCCAGAGACCGACAAATTGATTGCCAAGCACTGTTCGTGCATCCTCCATCCTCAAATCTTATTCGGAGCCCCATGAATTGATTGTAATTCATGCATCCTCCACCATTGAGTCCGGAGCCCCACAAATTGATTGCCTAGCCCTACTCGTGAATCCTGCATCATCAAATCTTATTCGTAGCCCCATGAATTGATTGTCGTTCATGCATCCTCCACCATTGAGTCCAGAGCCCCACAAATTGATTGCCTAGCCCTGCTCTTGCAACCTCCACCATGAAATCTTATTCGTAGCCCCATGAATTGATTGTCGTTCATGCATCAACCACGATTGAGTCCGGAGCCCCACGAATTGATTGCCTAGTGCTGTTCGTGAATCCTCCACCATCTTATTCGTAGCCCCATGAATTGATTGTCGTTCATGCATCCTCCACCATTGAGTTCGGAGCCCCACGAATTGATTGCCAAGCGCTGTTCATGCATCCTCTATCATCAAATCTTATTCGAAGCCCCATGAATTAATTGTCGTTCATGCATCCTCTACCATTGAGGCTGGAGCCCCACAAATTGATTGCCTAGCGCTGTTCGTGCATCCTCCACCATCTTATTCCGAGCCCTATGAATTGATTATC
>NW_024464713.1:206916-207557 GCF_000004515.6 Glycine max
ATCATCAAATCTTATTCGGAGCCATATGAATTTATTGTCGTTCATGCATCCTCCACCATTGAGTCTGGAGCCGCACGAATTGATTGCCTATCCCTACTCGTGCATCGTACATCATCGAATCTTATTCGTAGCCCCATGAATTGATTGTCGTTCATGCATCCTCCACCATTGAGTCCAGAGCCCCACAAATTGATTGCCTAGCCCTGCTCTTGCAACCTCCACCATGAAATCTTATTCGTAGCCCCATGAATTGATTGTCGTTCATGCATCCTCCACCATTGAGTCCGGAGACCCACGAATTGATTGCCTAGTGTTGTTCGTGCATCCTCCACCATCTTATTCGAAGCCACATGAAATGATTATTGTTCATGCATCCTCCACCATTGAGTTCGGAGCCCCACGAATTGATTGCCAAGCGTTGTTCATGCATCCTCTATCATCAAATCTTATTCGAAGCCCCATGAATTAATTGTCGTTCATGCATCCTCCACCATTGAGGCTGGAGCCCCACAAATTGATTGCCTAGCGCTGTTCGTGCATCCTCCACCATCTTATTCGGAGCCCTATGAATTGATTGTCGTTCATGCATCCTCCACCATTGAGTCCAGAGACCGACAAATTGATTGCCAAGCACTGTTCGT
>NW_024464713.1:208597-209355 GCF_000004515.6 Glycine max
TGATTATCGTTCATGCATCCTCCACCATTTAGTCCAGAGCCCGACGAATTGATTGCCAAGCGCTGCTCATGCATCCTCTATCATCAAATCTTATTCGAAGCCCCATGAATTGATTGTCGTTCATACATCCTCCACCATTGAGGCCGGAGCCCCACAAATTGATATCCTAGCGCTGTTCGTGCATCCTCCACCATCTTATTCAGAGCCCCATGAATTGATTGTCGTTCATGCATCCTCCACCATTGAGTCCGGAGCGCCACGAATTGATTGCCTAGCGCTGTTCGTGCATCCTCCATCATCAAATCATATTCGGAGCCATATGAATTGATTGTCGTTCATGCATCCTCCACCATTGAGTCTGGAGCCCCACGAATTGATTGCCTAGCCCTACTCGTGCATCCTCCATCATCAAATCTTATTCGTAGCCCCATGAATTGATTGTCGTTCATGCATCCTCAACCATTGAGTCTAAAGACCGACAAATTGATTGCCAAGCACTGTTCGTGCATCCTCCATCCTCAAATCTTATTCGGAGCCCTATGAATTGATTGTAATTCATGCATCCTCCACCATTGAGTCCGGAGCCCCACAAATTGATTGCCTAGCCCTACTCGTGAATCCTGCATCATCAAATCTTATTCGTAGCCCCATGAATTGATTGTCGTTCATGCATCCTCCACCATTGAGTCCGGAGCCCCACAAAATTGATTGCCTAGCCCTGCTCTTGCATCCTCCATCATCAAATCTTACTCGGAGCC
>NW_024464713.1:209832-224865 GCF_000004515.6 Glycine max
CGGAGCCCCACGAATTGATTGCCTAGTGTTGTTCGTGCATCCTCCACCATCTTATTCGGAGCCCCATGAATTGATTGTCGTTCATGCATCCTCCACCATTGAGGCCGGAGCCCCACAAATTGATATCCTAGCGCTGTTCGTGCATCCTCCACCATCTTATTCAGAGCCCCATGAATTGATTGTCGTTCATGCATCCTCCACCATTGAGTCCGGAGCGCCACGAATTGATTGCCTAGCGCTGTTCGTGCATCCTCCATCATCAAATCATATTCGGAGCCATATGAATTGATTGTCGTTCATGCATCCTCCACCATTGAGTCTGGAGCCCCACGAATTGATTGCCTAGCCCTACTCGTGCATCCTCCATCATCAAATCTTATTCGTAGCCCCATGAATTGATTGTCGTTCATGCATCCTCAACCATTGAGTCTAAAGACCGACAAATTGATTGCCAAGCACTGTTCGTGCATCCTCCATCCTCAAATCTTATTCGGAGCCCTATGAATTGATTGTAATTCATGCATCCTCCACCATTGAGTCCGGAGCCCCACAAATTGATTGCCTAGCCCTACTCGTGAATCCTGCATCATCAAATCTTATTCGTAGCCCCATGAATTGATTGTCGTTCATGCATCCTCCACCATTGAGTCTAGAGCCCCACGAATTCACTGCCTAGCGCTGTTCGTTCATCCTGCACCATCTTATTCGTAGCCCCATGAATTGATTGTCGTTCATACATCCTCCACCATTGAGTCCGGAGCGCCACGAATTGATTGCCTAGCGCTGTTCGTGCATCCTCCATCATCAAATCTTATTCCGAGTGATCGAGGCCGTACTCGAATCAAATAAACATGAAAATGCAGTAACTAGGAAGTGATCCTAGGTCGTTTCCCAACGAGCAGTGACAAGCCAAATGTTCATAATATACTTGCAGTAATAGTAACGATGGGGGGGGGGGGGTTTGGTTGTTTGGTAATTAAAGAGCAGAACAAATAAAATGGAATACGAAACTACTAATATTAAAAACGGGTTGTTTCCTCTGATTCAGAAGCCACTCTCTTATCCTGGGTTATGGAGAATTCGTCCCTAACAGTCAACCACTTAATCCAACCCTATTTCAATTTACTAAGCGAAAATCAACTTAGGGTTTTCAATACGTGATTAGGCACCACATACACCAGTTAGCCCTTCGTCCATTAAGCATGAACGCAAGTTAGGCTCAGAGGCAATTAATCGAACATGAAGCGTGCACTGATTAATATTCACGAAATTGGGATAACTGGTGAAGGGAAAACTGCCAGGAAACCACATTACAAACGAAACCTCAAAGAGAGTTGGGCTTCGTCCTCAAAAGGAAACAACACCAGAAAATCTAGCCTTCCATGGATTCAAACAGAAAACGCAAATGAAACATGAATCAGAAACGTAAATGAACAAGAACGTAAATGAACAGAAACGTAAATGAAAGTAGAAGAAGAAGCAAGAATCAACTCGTAATTAGAAGCAGAAAACGGAAATTTGCATTAAGAACGAAAACTGTAACAAGGGCACAGAAAAACGTGAAAACCTAAAACCAAAGCTCTGAATAATGAAAATAGCATAGCAGAATAGAATGCCCTGCACGAACCCCAAGGAAGCTATTTAAAAAGAGTCACTCAAAGTCACTGGGCCCTATTACAATACTCTGGCCCCAAACGAAATAAACACTGAACAACATAAAATAAAATTGCGAAATTTCCTAATTAGAAATTAACTAAGGTAAGCGCTGCTTTATTTGCCCTCTTCAAGTCCACAACCAAAATCCGGATTAAGCCCAATTGTCATACCCTAATTTCGTCCGGGGACCTTTGCTTGATGACATGCGACCTTTCTTTGGTCCTTGTGAGGTGCTTGGCACCCATCATTAGGAAATTTGTGAAATTCCAGGACATGCCAGAAAACTGAAAAAATATTGATGCACAATCCGTAAGTTTCCGTGACACACCGGAAATCAAATGGAAGCATCGTTGCATAATTAAGTGAGGTTTTGTAACATTCCGTGAGTCAAAAAGGGGATGATTATGTAATCCGCAAGGTTCCGTAACATTACGGAAAGAAAACAAGTATCGTTACGAAATTCGTAAGTTTCCGTAACTTTACGAAAAAAGAATCACCAAAAAAAGCAGAGGGAGGTGTACTTAGTAAAAATGGGGGTGCAAATAGCACCCAGGCCCACTTGGGCCCTCCAGAATATTCCTCCAGAAGGCTGTTGCTTCTGGAGGAAGCAACCTGGCTCGCCTGGGCGAGCTGGGCGGCAACCACCTCCCCTATTTTGCTATAAATAGGGGAGGAAGTAAAGAAGAAAAGGGTTCAGCCCCTTAGGCACTTCTCTCTCTTTCAAATTTGCTTGGAAAAATTGTTTCCGTGAAGAAAATCTAAGCCGAGGCGCTTCCGAAACGTTTCCGTAACGTTTTCCGTGAAGAATTTCGCAAAGGTTTCAACCGTTCTTCGACGTTCTTCATTCGTTCTTCATCGTTCTTCGATCTTCAACGGGCAAGTACCTTGAACCAAGCTTTTCGATTCATTCTATGTACCCACAGTGGTCCACATTGTGTTTTGTGTATTTTTATTCCCGTTTCATTTACTTTTTATACCCCCTTTTGACGTGCTTAAGCCATTTTACTTAAGTCATTTCTCGCTTAACTTAAAAATAAAATAAATTTCCATCGAACGTTTGAATTGTATTATCCGTGAACTTCGGTTAAAATGAATTCCGACCGTTCGGTCGTGCCGTAACCACGTTGGAAATCAAAAAGAGATAAAATAATAATATAATAATAAAAAAAACATCTTTTAGTAAAATAAAGCGGAAAATCAATCGGACGTTTTCTCTTTGGGATTTCTCATTCTTAATTGAATTGACTAATAACTAAGGTGAAACTAAGGCTAAAATCAACTCGCCTAGTCAAGCTCGTCCACAAAAATAGGTTTTTGAAGTTTGTCATTTCAATTTCTTACTAAGTAAAATGGGTCATTTTTAAGGTCCAACGCCTTAAAATGATCACCTCTTAAGTAAAAAGAAAATCACTTGATAAGAAAGAACTACGTAGGTCTGATTTCCTCATCGCAATTGAGGAATACGTAGGAGCAAAGGGAAACACCCTTGTCGACCACAAAAAGAGAAAAATACAAAAAGGGTATAAAGGATATAAAGACATAAAAAGGGAACATAAAAAATCAAAGTCATGTTTGCACATTCGATTAAAGGCTGCCGTCCCTTGTGACGGACGTGTGGGGTGCTAATACCTTCCCCGTGCGTAAATACAACTCCCGAACCTTTCACTTAAAAGTTCATAGATCGCGTCTTTTCCGGTTTTTCCGACGTTTTCCTGAAATAAATGTTAGTGGCGACTCCGCGCGTATTCCTTTTGTGGAACACGCATCCCGCGAGTCACGCGTCGCCCTCCCGCCGAAGGGTAGGTTGTGACAGTTGGCGACTCCACTGGGGACTATTTTTTAGAGAGTTAGTCCATTTAATCTTGTGCAATGTTTTATCATGACTTTCTCCTTTGTTGGTTTCCCTTTATTTGTCTTATGTTCTTGTGTATATAAACCATTTGTTGCTTTTAGTGTGTTTTAGAATGTATGCATGAGGTAAATATTTATTCATTTGATGCACACAAACACTAACACTCTTTCCACACACTGTGAGTTGAAAAAGGGCCCTATACCCGGGTTCATGGGAACATAAGGAGTGGAGGTAAATCTGTGATCATGCTAGGTCTCCGACTTGCTTGATTACAGTGAACCCTCATCTAGAGCTTTTCTCTTTAAAAACTTATTGTTGCTAGTAGTCCCTACTGCTGCAATATGTTCTTCAAAGGGGATGATACCTCTAGAGACCATCAAGAGAGATATGACCACCTTGGGGGTTATCACTAAAAGCCTAGTTAGCTCTCTCCCTTATAGGTCCCTTAAATAGGGGCACGGAGCAAACACGCTGCGTGCCATCTTTCACACTGCCATGCATAAGTATCATATACCCTTTTGCTTATATTCAGTGAGTATTGTCATACTATGTACATTCCCGTGTTGCGCCTTTCGCATATGCATCATGCGTGGGTTTCGTCTTTGATCCCCTCACTTTAGCAAACTGACGGAGGGTCCGTGTCGCCTTCTTAAAAAAACATACGTTGGGTGCCATGCTGCCCAAACGTTGTATCTAAGAAGGAGACAATTTCCCGGGCTCCCGTATTCATAAATTGCATATGTGTCATATGCATTTCTTCATGCATTCATCCATTCCACCCATGATAGATGTTAGAGTTTTGATTCGCACCGATTTTTGTTCACTTTAGTAAAACATGGGATCGAGTCAAATGCCTTCACTTAAAAAGAGGTTCTATCATGTTAAGGTCAAGAGCCTAGGGATCACCAGTCTAAAGGAGTTAGGGAAGTTAATGGGTCAGCTCCAGCGGCAAGCTTTTCGCAAAGATTACGGTAAAATCTGGGACTTAGCCATGGTAGAAGTCTCTACATATTGCCTCCCTTGCCCAGTATTATGACCAGCCCCTAAGGTGCTTCACATTTGAGGACTCCCAGCTAGTGCCGACTGTGAAAGAGTTTGAAGAAATCCTGGGATGCCCACTGGGAGGAAGGAAGCCATATCTTTTCTCTGGGTTCTATCCCTCCACGAAAAAAGTTGCCAAGGTAGTGAAAATCTCAGCACAAGAGTTGGACCGTGTAAAGCAAAACAGGAATGGGGTAGTCGGAGTACCAAGGAAGTGTTTGGAGGAAAGGGCAAAGGCCTTGGCAAATCAAGGCGAATGGGCTTTCTTTTATTGACATCTTGGCGCTTTTGATCTTTGGAGTTGTCCTCTTTCCGAATATGGAAGGGTTAGTGGACCTAGCAGCGATTGACGTTTTCCTCGCCTTTCATCATGGCAAGGAAAGCCCGGTCGTCGCCATTTTGGCCATGTATGACACGTTCGACCGGGGATGTGAAAAGAGCAGCGCAAGAATTGTTTGTTGTGCACTGGCTCTCTATGTGTGGCTGGTTTCACACCTTTTTTCTCCAAGAAGGTAGGCCCATCTATCCGCTACAAGGTCACCGCTCGTGCGTCGAAAAAAGAAAGACAAATTGGGACCAACTCTTGGCTAGCATAGAGGGGCGTCTGTTAATTGGTTCCCTCGCTAGAAGGAAGGAAGAATCAGGATTCTATCTTCATGCGAAGGATGTCCAAATGTTCCCTTGATGGAACAAGGGGTTGTATTAATTATAATCCCGTCCTCGCCATAAGACAGCTTGGCTACCCCATGAGAGGAGTGCCATCAGACGAAAGCATCACGCCTTTCATCGCACGGGGTTTCAGTGACCACAACGCGAGGGTACTCCAAGGAGTTCGCAAGGCATGGGATGCGGCGTGAAGAAAGGACATAGAGCTTAGGGGAAGCAGTAATGGGAGCATCGGCGGCTATCATAAGTGGCTGAGAGTCTGGACGCAAGGATTGGATTGGCTCCCAAATCTAAAGACTATGAGAGATGATGAGGTTAAAGCTTCGGAAGAAAGTGATGAGGTACAAGCCCTAAAGGCAGAGCTTGAAAGAGCCCGAGTAGTCGAAGAGAAGTTCAAGTCCATAGCCATCAAAGTCTGAAAAGAGTATGATGAACTAAGGGACGTCAATATGGCCACCGCTGAGGCCTTGGAACGAGAAACCAAGAAGGCCCGAAAGGAAGAACACGACCAAAGCAAAGTTTTGAGGGGCTTTATAGGGCAGCAATAGTGAGCTCGAGCTCCGAAGAGGTGAAAGGAATCATCACGGGTCAAAGGCATGATCTTGAAGGACGAGCTAAAGGCTTGCCTTAGGTTGAAAAGAAATTTGTCCCAAAAGTTAAGCGAGACTGAAGGGAATATGTGGGCCATCATCGATGAGTGCAAAGAGAAGCTAAATCTAGCGGCGACTCACGAGCAAAGGCTAGAGGATGAGTACGCCAAGATATCAGCAGAAAGGGAAGCAAGGGAAAGGGTAATTGATTCATTGCACCAAGAGGCAACAATGTGGATGGACCAATTTGCTCTTACTTCGAACAGGAGTCAAGAACTTCCCCGATTGCTAGCCAAGGCCAAAGCAGTGGCGGACACCTACTCCTCCCTCGAGGAGATCCACGAACTTCTCAGCTATTGTCAGCATATGATAGACTTAAGGGACCATATGATTAGAAACCGCTAGGAAGTTTGTATTGTCGCTCAGATCTTGACTAGTTATAACTTTTTGAATAAGATGAGTTTATCCCACGTTTTTACTCCAAAAATCAGTGCGAATCAAGTCACTCCTGCATTTTATCTCTAGCATGCATTGTATGTTGGTCTCGTCCTTTGTCACGGGAAGCCGGAAGGTCCATATCACCTTCTTAATTGTACACATGGGGCACTGCGCCCCCAAATGCGCAAGTAAGAAGAGATAATTTTCCGGGCTCTCGTGTCCGTAAAATGCATTCATATCATGCATCGCATAAGCATCTCTTCATAACATCATAATGAACATATCGTTCCTGCATTTGTCCGTTATCATATTCCAGCCTCACATTTTGCATAAGTCATGGCATCATCATGCATATGCGTTCAACAAACTTTTTGATCTGCAAAATTGCATACCATTTGTTTTCATGTTTGCTCATCCTTGCGTTTTCCTCTACAAAACAAAAACAAAAAAGGGGAAGCGTGAAACTTCACACTACATTCTTAGTTGCATGTGTTAGGCACCATGAGCCAACCATGTTGGGATCATAAACCCATTTCTAAAAAAAAAAAAAACACACAACAAAACAAAATAATTGAACATGGTACATAATGCATGGTTAACTAGGAAATGGTGTTTCTTCGGGCATCTCAATTTCATAATTACATTTTCCGTGCATAAGCTTAAAGTATGCCCGAGTCATTCATCCCTATGAGATGTTGTTGAAGTATTGGCGATCAGAATTGCCATTCCTTGGATTATAGGGTTGAACCAAGCTCATGCTTTTACAAAAAGGTTCATCAAGTCAAGTTGAAATATGGAAGTAATCGTCTTGCAAAATTGGGGCAAAAGATGAATCGAGTCACATCATTGCTTCGTCTACTGCCAAACATATTTAGGATTATTGATGTCCTTGTTACTTCCAGTTTCACCTTGACAAAAGATGTCATGGACCATGTTGAAAATCTAAATTGATTCAACCCCATATCCTGCGTAAAAATTCGCAATACTTCAATTGTACATCATTCGCATACATCCATGCTTTTCATTGGTTGCATTGCTCATTGCATTCTTTCCTTGAAAAAAAAAATAAATAAAAAAAAGAGAGAACTTAATCATTGTTATAAAAAAGAAAAAAAACATGTTTTACGGCGCCCTGACCGAACTTGTGCTAGAGCTAGAGTAATGGGTAAAGTAGAGGAGATACAAGAGAAGATGAAGGCCGACATGGAGGCCATTAAAGAGAAAATGGCCACAATGATGGAGGCCATGATGAGCGCCAATGCGGTTGCAATTGCCGCTACCAGCGTTGTTGCTAAGGTGGACCCGACGTCCCCATCCGGCATCAACTAAATAAATCATCCAACCTCAAATATGGTAGGCAAAGATTTGGGAAGTACGGACGGCCCCCATGATGTGCAAATTCAAAACGAGCACGCCTTCCCGCCATATGGCTTGCCTCTCAACTATACGCCACCCAATGTGGCGTACACTCCCAATAAGAATGTCAATAACTCCACTCCTATACCCTTTGAGAGCCAGCAACCCCAAATTGATCATACACATATCTCTTAAACCGTGGGGGGGACACATGAAATTCCCCACCACAATCCACGGAAGGGCAAGCATTTGGTGGTATACCCCTACAAAACCCTTTGGAAGGCCCTCAGTATCACCCACAACTACACCTCTTGCATTCCACGACAAGTAAAAACCCTCATGCTATGGCAGAAATGGGAAAGTTGGATCATCTAGAGGAAAGGCTCAGGGCCATTGAAGGAGGTGAAGATTGTGCCTTTGTTAACCTAGAAGAGTTGTTCCTAGTACCCAATATCATCATCCCTCCCAAGTTCAAGGTGCTGGACTTTGACAAGTACAAGGGGACTACTTGCCCCAAGAACCATCTAAAGATGTATTGTCGGAAGATGGGGGCATACGCAAAAGACGAGGAATTGCTTATGCATTCCTTCCAAGAAAATCTTACTGGGGTAGCTGTTACCTGGTACACTAACTTGGAACCTTCCCGAGTCGATACTTGGAAGGACCTAATGGTTGCCTTCGTTAGGCAGTATCAGTACTATTCTGATATGGTTCCGGATAGGATGCAACTACAGAACATGTGCAAAAAGGGAGACGATAATCGTGATGGTAAACACATTATCGGTACTCTACTATGAAAAGATGGTGGGCTATGCACCCTCAAAGCTTTGCGGATTTGGTCTTCGCCAGTGAAAGGATCGATGTGGGTCCAAAAAGAGGCAAATTTGATCATCCTACTAGGACGACTGAGAAAACTGGGGCAAATAAAGAGGGTGACGATGAGGGAGAAACCCATGCTGTGACTGCCATTCTTGTACGGCCAAGTTTCCCACCAACCCAACAATGTCATTACTCAACCCTTCTCCTTACCTACCGCCCATTTATCCACAAAGGTCATCCCTAAATCAACCACAGAGTCTATCTACCGCACTTCCAATGACGAACACCACCTTTAGCACAAACCAAAAACACCAACCAAGAAATGAATTTTGCAGCGAAAAGCCTGTAGGATTCACCCCAAATTCCGGTGTCATATGCTAACTTGCTCCCATATCTACTTGATAACGCAATGGTAGCCATAACCCCTGCTAGGTTCCCTCAAACCCCCATTTTTCTGAGGATATGACTCGAACGCAACATGTGCATATCGTGGAGGAGCCCTGGGGCATTCCAATGAGCACTGTATGACCCTCAGGCGTAAGGTGCAAGGTCTAATTGATGCGGGCTGGCTGAAATTTGAGGAGAATCGCGTGTAAATCCTGACATTGACAAGAGATGCCACACATGGGGCAATTTTGAAAGCCGTTGTTAGATGTCTCTAATGACTCATCAGGATTTTCAAGTGCAAGCCATTGGTCAGTTTGCTCAAGCGACCTGTGCTCCTAAGTTTGGACTTCCAAGACCGTTCAATCAGAGATTACTCGTCTTGCATGTTGGTGGGGTTGCTGTAAAACAACGAGTAAAGTTCAAAACAAATAAGTTCCAAAATAAAAAAAATGGGTTCAAAAAGAAAAAGGGCATTTGATTGACTGTGTTTTCAAGTGAAAATATAAACGTTCATGTGGCCTCATTTTATCATGCCGGAAAGTTTGTCTTCTTAGAGAAGCGAGTTGTCAAGAATAGGATGTTGGACAAATGGCCTCAGAAAGGGGGGGTTGAATTAAGATGCAAAGACTATTCCCCAATTGAACTATCACTCTTTCTTTTTGGATTAACAATGCACCCTTAACATGAATTACTCAAAAGACAAATCAAAATAAACTTCTTTAAAGCAAAAGATAAATAGAAATAAAAGAAGTTTAAAGGAAGAGAGGAATGCAAACTTGATTTATACTGGTTCGGCCACTTCCCGCGCCTACGTCCAGTCCTCAAGAAACCCACTTGAGATTTTCCACTCTCTTTGTAAAACTCCTTTTACAAAGTTTGAACCACACAGGGACAACCCTTCCCTTGTGTTCAAGAATCCTCTGCAATAAGAGACTCTCAGTCTCTTAATCCCTTTTCAGAAGTAAGAAGAAGAGAAGAAGAAATCTCTCTTAAAAGGGATAGATTGTACAATGAAGACCAATCAAAATTCCTTATTGAATATGAAAGTGGTTGACCAAGGAATCTTTTTGAGAGGATAAGACAGTTCAGTTCAGAAAAACTCTTAATCTTTTGAGAGGATAAACTTTGTGGGCAATGAAAACTCTCTTTAAATTCGTGCTTCCAAGCCACCTTTGATGCCCATTCATAAACCATTTGAATAGATGTGACTCTTGGAAATTATTTTCCAAAAATCCCCTCTGGTAATCGATTACAAGACTTGTGTAAACGATTACAGGTTTTAAAAATTTGAATTAAAACATTTTCAACTGCTGGTAATCGATTACCAGAGAGCAAATCTCAATTTGAAATGATAGAATTCTTTGGTCAAACCTTTTGTTTTTCAATTTGGAAACTTCTTCCCAAGATTCTAGAGATCAACTTGATCATATATCTTGATTTCTTGTCTCGAATAAAACTTAGAAGCACTTGATCCTTCGGCATCATCAAAATATCTTGCTTCTACATAGGAGTCATTTGACTTAATCCATCAACTGAAAAAAAAAATCCTTCAAACTATTTCTCGTCCTTGGAAAATTCTTTTTGCAAAAATCAATTGCTTCTTTCATTCTCCCTTGCTACAAGGTTGTGAAAACAAAACAACGATGGATACCTTAGAGCCCTACACTGGGGCAATGAAAGGCACTATGCATAAACCTCAAACGAACCTAGGGGCAGATTAGAAGTTCTCACCCAATAGGTTCCTTGCTACAAGGTCATGACGAAAGATAACGATTGGTACCTCAAAGCCTTACACTGGGGCAATGAGGGGCATCGTGCATGAGCCTCAGGTGAACCTAGGGGCAGATTAGAAGTTCTCACCCAATCGGTTCCTTGCTACAAGGTCATGACGAAAGATAACGATTGGTACCTCAAAGCCTTACACTGGGGCAATGAGGGGCATCGTGCATGAGCCTCAGGTGAACCTAGGGGCAGATTAGAAGTTCTCACCCATCGATGTTTTTTTAAAAAAAATAATAATAAAAAAGGGGACAAACCCTGGAATTTCAATGGATTGATTAAACATCAAACGACTCCATTGTCGTCACTCCAAAATGGTCAAATGACTAAATCAAACAGAACACACACTCTGAGGGAGTTCTCAGACAGATTTGCAAAAGATAGGATAAGGTTGCATGGACTATCACCTCTTTCAAAAGGACAGTCAATCTGTGTTTTCCAAAAAATTAAATCAAAATCAAAATCACAAAATAGGGAAAGAATGTCATGAATGTTGTACAAACTTTCCATTACATTGCATTGTTTCATATGAAGTCTGCATTTACCGCATTTCAAGACAAAAGTTGCATGCATCTGCATCCCTAAAAAATCATGTTAACTGCATAGATTTCCTACATCTAATATCCAGTCGTGTGGATTTGGGATGACCGACCCTCTCGATGAGTCGATCTCTTGCTTTCTCATAAGGGTGAACCCTTGGGTACTAGTACCCTCACCTCCAGAGGACTGCATGTCCTCACCTTCAGAGGACCACACGTCCTCACCTTCAGAGGGCTACACGCCCTCGCCATCAGAGGACTATATGTCCTCACCTTCAGAGGGCTACACGCCCTCGCCATCAGAGGACTGCATGTCCTCACCTTCGTAGGGCTACACGCCCTCGCCATCAGAGGACTACATGTCCTCACCTTCAGAGGGCTACACGCCCTCGCCATCAGAGGATTGCATGTCCTCACCTTCAGAGGACCACACGTCCTCACCTTCAGAGGGCTACACGCCCTCGCCATCAGAGGACTGCATGTCCTCACCTTCAGAGGACCACACGTCCTCACCTTCAGAGGGCTACACGCCCTCGCCATCAGAGGACTACATGTCCTCACCTTCAGAGGGCTACATGCCCTCGCCATCAGAGGACTGCATGTCCTCACCTTCAGAGGGCTACACGCCCTCGCCATCAGAGGACTGCATGTCCTCACCTTCAGAGGGCTACGCGCCCTCGCCATGAGAGGGCTGCACGCCCTCACCTTGAGAGGACTACAGGTCCTCGCCAACAGAGGGCTGTACGCCCTCACCTTGAGAGGACTACACGCCCTCACCTCCAGAGGACTACACATCCTCGCCTTGAGAGGGCTGCACGCCCTCACCTTTAGAGGGCTACGTGTCCTCATTTTCAGTGTGCTCCACATCCGCACCTTAAGAGAATTTAAGGTCCTCTATCCTTAAATGCTTAACCGAGACTTGCACTCCCGATTAAGGGACCAGTAGTTTCCTTTTAACGGTTCCTGGGCCACCCCCTAATATTGGAGGGCGACCAACTGTGCAAGCACAACTAGAGAGGGAGGCTATCACGCAGCTACTATGCATACCGGGGCAAGATTTCACCCGGGCTGCTGCAAAGAGACGAGTGTG
The DNA here is from genome assembly GCF_000004515.6 of Glycine max. NCBI lineage: Eukaryota > Viridiplantae > Streptophyta > Magnoliopsida > Fabales > Fabaceae > Glycine > Glycine max. Next base: position 222,046 of record NW_024464713.1, read on the forward strand.
GATCATGCGCACTAACATGACCACTCTTACACAGATATAAATGACGTTGTTACTTAGCAACATTCTGCCCAGTGATCGTAATGCCGATCTCCCCCTGCGGAAGTATCAGTTGGTCTGTGCCGTCCCGACATAGGTAGGTATGCATTATTTCCAACTAATTTCTAATGCCATCTACTATTTGCAGGGATCGCACCCACAAGACACCCAGTGGACCCGGAAAAGTCCAACAGGGCCCTGGGGTTTCCAGCTCTGGTTACGGGCCTCTATCAGTCCTACAGGGTGCCCGTACCCCCCCGGCAAGGTCACGTCATCATAGGTAAGTATGCACATCGCTCAACTGATTTCTGATTTCATCTATTGTTTGCAGGGATCGCGCCTGCAAGACACCCAGTCGACCCGAAGAAGTCCAACAAGGTCTTGGAGTTGTCAAGCTCTAATTACGGGTCTCTGTCAGTTCTACGGAGTACTTGTCACCTCCAGCAAGGGCATCAGGCCCCCTACTAATCGAGCTTTCATCAAGAAGTACTACGCCCCCAGGCAGGCACAGGGCGAAACACCACATCAGCATTGGGATGGCCGGTAGCGGGCAATAGACACATCGCCACCACCTCTAGAGTTCACCTCAGCTCATCCATAAAAAGGTTAGAGCGTTGCCTACGACACATGGCCGACCAATAGACGACCAAGTCCAAAGCCAAAGGTAAGCAAAGTACTAGGTCCATGACCGACAAATCATTAGGCGTCCAGCTCAAGACGTTAAAGAAGCGCTACTAGGAGGCAACCTAGTAACTTTTAAATTTCTGCCTGCTATTTGATCACCTTTTGTTTCTCAAGTCATATTGGACACACCTAGTTGCTCATGATCCTAAGAATTTAAATAAAACGAGCACAAGCTCAGAAGGTAGTCATACCTCACAAAATATATGTATGCGTGTTTAGGTAGTGAAAAATACCTTAGATATGCATGTATGTAACAAAAAATACTTCACAAAATATATATATGTATGTTTAGGTAGAAAGATACCTTATATATGCATGTATGTAAACAAAAACACACTTCACAAAATATATATATATGTATGTTTAGGTAGCAAGATACCTTAGATATGCATGTATGTAGCAAAAAGATACCTCACAAAATATATATATGTATGTTTAGGTAGCAAGATACCTTGGATATGCATGTATATAGCAAAAATACCTCACAAAAATATACACATGTTTAGGTAGCAAAATACCTCATGGAAAAAAAAGAGAAAAAAAAACAAAAACAAACAAGAAAAAGAAATAAACAAATAAAAAAAAAAGAGAGAAAAAGGAAAATAAGTTGTCTAGCTGAAAAACCAACATGCTTTTGAAAAAAGATGACTTCCAACTCTTCTTTGAAAAAAAAAAAAATCGCTGATCATAGCTAGTTGTTGAAAAAAAATGTGTGCACACCTGAAGGGTGAATGCTGTGAAAATTTTCCCGAGTACCCAAAAGGGACTCGGATGAATGCACAAATTGATAAAAGAACATATTTTGGAAACATTGGGTTGATAAAAAATAGAGGAAATGAATCCTGAGCCCTAGCATCACATGACCATAAAAATTTGACACTTGAGTGTCCACATAGGTGCATGCATGACTAGTTTTGCATGAAGTTTCCAAATCATCATTTTTGCATTTGTGTCATGGAAATAATGCGGGGCATCCTTTTTATCCTTGAGCCAAACCAAACCCTGACATGTATCATGTCTAGCCATTCTACAAACCTTGAGCCAAAATTCTGACTCACCATAAACCTTGACCCAGGGTGAGAATGTCAATCCTTACCCTCGGAAGCAAAAAAGAAAAGAAGGAAAATTTCCAATCAAAGAAAGAAAAAAAAAAAAAGAGGAAAGGAAATTTCCAATCAAAGAGAAAGAAAAGAAGAGGAAAGGAAATTCCCAATCAAAGAGTGGGAGAAAGAAAAAAGAAAAGAAAGAAAATTCCCAACCAAAGAATGGGAGAAAGTAAAAAAGAAGAAAGCTCCTGGTCAAAGAAACCAGAAGAAATGTGCAGAGAGGTCCTTGGACCAGACAATATCTGAACAATACAGAATTGTCACCAAATGAACAAAAAAGGAAGGAAAGGAAACCATGACCTAAAGTGGTCTTCTCCCTCTGATTACCAACCAAAATCCTGTGCATCGGTGACTTGTTCGCCTCGCGCAAAACCAAAACAGAAAAGATCAAAAGCCAAAAACGCACAAAAGCCGAAAAAACCACCAAAAGAACCCATTCCCAAGGGAAGTCCTATTGATTCATGATCACACATGTAATTTTTGATTTGATAGGAAATAATTTGCAAAGTCAAGTCATGACATATCTATGGTTCGGAATTAGGATGAAACACTTACCTGTGCGAGATTGATACACTTTGAGTGATTTTCTTCTATTTTTGTCGAACCCAGTGTTTCCTCTAAATGGTCATTTAGAAACGAAATGCTAACATCCAAAATCTCAGTTAAGGTTATGGGGGATTTCATCAGCAGACTCTCCTTCCCCGGTAAACGCATTGTTTTTCACTCAAAAAAGCATATGCTGCTCTAATCAGTTGGAATATTTATCTCTTTACTAAAGCATGTTTGCATTTTAGCAAAGAAAACACCGAGACTTTTTCAAGTCTCACAAGTTATCCAGAACTACGTAGGTCTGAGTTCCTCATTGGAGAATACGTAGGAGCAAAAGCCTCGCTTTTGTCGACCACACTGCTTTCTGTTACCATGACCCAAGAGCGGGTAGCCCGCGGAGACACCTTATGGTTATCCGCACCTCGAGTGTGATGATAAGCGATCG
>NW_024464713.1:225265-227865 GCF_000004515.6 Glycine max
TTATCCGCACCCCTTTGTCATCCAGAGGCGGCGGGCCCGATGACATGCAGAGACTGACATAGTCTTCTGCACCTTTTGTTCCTCCCGGGAACAACGAGTCATTTACATGCGGAAATTTTATGGTCACCCGCGACTCTCGTCAACCGAGAGGAACGAAATTAGTGTCATACCCTAATTTCGTCCGGGGACCTTTGCTTGATGACATGCGACCTTTTTTTGGTCCTTGTGAGGTGCTTAGCACCCACCATTAGGCAATTTGTGAAATTTCGGGAACAACAAGTCATTTACATGCGGAAATTTTATGGTCACCCGCGACTCTCGTCAACCGAGAGGAACGAAATTAGTTTCATACCCTAATTTCGTCCGGGTACCTTTGCTTGATGACATGCGACCTTTCTTTGGTCCTTGTGAGGTGCTTGGCACCCATCATTAGGCAATTTGTGAAATTTCGGGAACAACAAGTCATTTGCATGTGGAGATTTTATGGTCACCCGCAACTCTCGTCAAATCGAGAGGAACGAAATTAGTGTCTTATCTTTACTTTCCTTTTATCTCCAATAAAAGACAAGTAAAGAGGGGCAACTGTCATACCCTAATTTCGTCTGGGGACCTTTGCTTGATGACATGCGACTTTTCTTTGGTCCTTGTGAGGTGCTTGGCACCCATCATTAGGCAATTTGTGAAATTCCAGGACATGCCGGAAAACTGAAAAAATATTGATGCACAATCCGTAAGTTTCCGTGACACACCGGAAATCAAATGGAAGCATCGTTGCATAATTAAGTGAGGTTCCGTAACATTCCGTGAGTCAAAAAGGGAATGATTATGTAATCCGCAAGGTTCCGTAACATTACGGAAAGAAAACAAGTATCGTTACGAAATTCATAAGTTTCCGTAACTTTACGAAAAAAGAATCACCAAAAAAAGCAGAGGGAGGTGTACTTAGTAAAAATGGGGGTGCAAATAGCACCCAGGCCCACTTGGGCCCTCCAGAATATTCCTCCAGAAGGCTGTTGCTTCTGGAGGAAGCAACCTGGCTCGCCTGGGCGAGCTGAGCTCGCCTGGGCGAGCTGAGCTCGCCTGGGCGAGCTGGGCGGCAACCACCTCCCCTATTTTGCTATAAATAGGGGAGGAAGTGAAGAAGAAAAGGGTTCAGCCCCTTAGGCACTTCTCTCTCTTTCGAATTTGCTTGGAAAAATTGTTTCCGTGAAGAAAATCTAAGCCGAGGCGCTTCCGAAACGTTTCCGTAACGTTTTCCGTGAAGAATATCGCAAAGGTTTCAACCGTTCTTCGACGTTCTTCATTCGTTCTTCATCGTTCTTTGATCTTCAACGGGTAAGTACCTTGAACCAAGCTTTTCGATTCATTCTATGTACCCACGGTGGTCCACATTGTGTTTTGTGTATTTTTATTCCCGTTTCATTTACTTTTTATACCCCCTTTTGACGTGCTTAAGCCATTTTACTTAAGTCATTTCTTGCTTAACTTAAAAATAAAATAAATTTCCACCGAACGTTTGAATTGTATTATCCGTGAACTTCGGTTAAAATGAATTCCGACCATTCGGTCGTGCCGTAACCACGTTGGAAATCAAAAAGAGATAAAATAATAATATAATAATAAAAAAACATCTTTTAGTAAAATAAAGCGGAAAATCAATCGGACATTTTCTCTTTGGGATTTCTCATTCTTAATTGAATTGACTAATAACTAAGGTGAAACTAAGGCTAAAATCAACTCGCCTAGTCAAGCTCGTCCACAAAAATAGGTTTTTGAAGTTTGTCATTTCAATTTCTTACTAAGTAAAATGGGTCATTTTTAAGGTCCAACGCCTTAAAATGATCACCTCTTAAGTAAAAAGAAAATCACTTGATAAGAAAGAACTACGTAGGTCTGATTTCCACATCGCAATTGAGGAATACGTAGGAGCAAAGGGAAACACCCTTGTCGACCACAAAAAGAGAAAAATACAAAAAGGGTATAAAGGATATAAAGACATAAAAAGGGAACATAAAAAATCAAAGTCATGTTTGCACATTCGATTAAAGGCTGTCGTCCCTTGTGACGGACGTGTGGGGTGCTAATACCTTCCCCGTGCGTAAATACAACTCCCGAACCTTTCACTTAAAAGTTCGTAGATCGCGTCTTTTCCGGTTTTTCCGACGTTTTCCTCAAATAAACGTTGGTGGCGACTCCGCGCGTATTCCTTTTGTGGAACACGCATCCCGCGAGTCACGCGTCGCCCTCCCGCCGAAGGGTAGGTTGCGACACCAATGTTTCATTAATTCCTGAAATTAGATTAAAAACATCAAATTAGCTAAATGAGCCCAAATAATAAAACTGCCTAATTAATTGACAATTAAGACCAATCAATAATTAAAATGGTGCAAAAAGGGTTTAGAAAATAGAAGAAAATGATGGCACATCAAAACCCCCCATACTTAGCCTTTTGCACTCCTGGGCAAAATGAAACAAAGAATAAAATCCAAGGATATGAAAGGGAGACAAACAAAAACATTCACATATTTCTCAATGAACATCAAGGAATGAACGGAATGGGTAACATCTAACATAAGGAGATCCAAAAAGTCAAGACATCA
>NW_024464713.1:241887-242836 GCF_000004515.6 Glycine max
CCTCCACCATCTTATTCGGAGCCCCATGAACTTATTGTCGTTCATGCATCCTCCACCATTGAATCTGGAGCCCCACAAATTGATTGCCTAGTGTTGTTCGTGCAACCTCAATCATCAAATCTTATTCGTAGCCCCATGAATTGATTGTCGTTCATACATCCTCCACCTTTGAGTCCGGAGCCCCACAAATTGATTCCATAGCACTGTTCGTGCATCCTCCACCATTGAGTTCGGAGCCCCACGAATTGATTGCCAAGCGTTGTTCATGCATCCGCCACCATCTTATTCGGAGCCCCATGAATTGATTGTTGTTCATCCATCCTCCACCATTGAGTCTGGAGCCCCACGAATGGATTTCCTAGCGCTATTCGTGCATCCTCCATCATCAAATCTTATTCGAAGCCCCTTGAATTTATTGTCGTTCATGCATCCTCCACCATTGAGTCCGGAGCCCCACGAATTGATTGCCTAGCATTGTCAGTACATCCTCCACCATCTTATTCGGAGCCCCATGAATATATTATCGTTCATGCATCCTCAACCATTGAATCCGGAGCCCCACGAATTGATTGCCTAGCGCTGTTCGTGCAACCTCAATCATCAAATCTTATTCGTAGCCCCATGAATTCATTGTCGTTCATACATCCTCCACCTTTGAGTCCGGAGCCCCAAGAATTGATTGCATAGCACTGTTCATGCATCCTCCACCATCAAATCTTATTCGGAGCCCCATGAATTGATTTTCGTTCATGCATCCTCCACCATTGAGTCCGAAGCCCCACGAATTGATTGCGTAGTGCTGTTCGTGCATCCTCCACCATCTTATTCGGAGCCCCATAAAATTGATTGGTTGTTCATGCATCCTCCACCATTGAGTCTGGAGCCCCACGAATTGATTTTGTATCACTGTTCGTGCATCCTCCATCATCAAATCCTATTCGGAGCCCCA
>NW_024464713.1:243171-245398 GCF_000004515.6 Glycine max
GCGCTGTTCGTGCATCCTTCTATCATCAAATCTTATTCGGAGCCCCACGAATTTATTGCCTATCGCTTTTCGTGCATCCTCCACCATCTTATTAGGAGCCCCACGAATTGATTGCGTAGCGCTGTTCGTGCATCCTCCACCATCTTATTCGGAGCCCCATAAATTGATTGTTGTTCATGCATCCTCCACCATTGAGTCTGGAGCCCCACGAATTGATTTTGTATCACTGTTCGTGCATCCTCCATCATTAAATCCTAATCGGAGCCCCACGAATTGATTGCCTAGCGCTTTTCGTGCATCCTCCACCATCTTATTTGGAGCCCCATGAATCGATTGCCATACATGCATCCTCCACCATTGAATCCGAAACCCGACGAATTGATTGCCTAGCCCTGTTCATGCATCGTGCATCCTCCACCAACTTATTGGAAGCCCATGAATTGATTGTACGTTCAGTGCATACCTCCAGGCCATTAAGTACCGGAGTCCCAAGAATTGATTGCCTAGCCCTGCACGTGCATCCTCCATCATCAAATCTTATTCGAAGCCACTTGAATTGATTGTCGTTCATGCATCCTCCACCATTCAGTCCGGAGCCCCACTAATTGATTGCCTAGTGTTGTTTATGCATCCTCCACCAACTTATTCGAAGCCCCATGAATTGATTGTCGTTCATGCATCCTCCACCGTTGAGTCCGAAGCCCCACGAATTGATTGCATAGCACTGTTCGTGCATCCTCCACCATCAAATCTTATTCGGAGCCCCTTTGTCGCAACCTACCCTTCGGCCGGAGGGCGACGCGTGACTCGCGGGATGCGTGTTCCACGAAAGGAATACGCTGGGAGTCGCCACCAACGTTTATTTGAGGAAAACGTCGGAAAAACCGGAAAAGACGCGATCTACGAACTTTTAAGTGAAAGGTTCGGGAGTTGTATTTACGCACGGGGAAGATATTAGCACCCCATACGTCCGTCCCAAGGGACGGAAGCCTTTAATCGAATGTGCAAACGTGACTTTGGTTTTTATGTTCCCTTTTATGTCCTTATATCCTTTATACCCTTTTTATATTTTTCCTTTTTTGTGGTCGACAAGGGTGTTTCCCTTTGCTCCTACGTATTCCTCAATTTGTGATGAGGAAATCAGACCTACGTAGTTCTTTCTTATCAAGTGATTCTTTTTTACTTTAAAAGGTGATCATTTTAAGGCGTTGGACCTTGAAAATGATCCATTTACTTAGTAGGAATTTTAAATGATAGACTTCAAAACCTATTTTTATGGACGAGCTTGACTAGGCGAGTTGATTTTAGCCTTAGTTTCACCTTAGTTATTAGTCGATTCAATTAAGAATGAGAAATCCCAAAGAGAAAACGTCCGATTGATTTTCTGCTTTATTTTACTAAAAGATGTTTTTTTTATTTCCAACGTGGTTACGGCACGACCGAACGGTCGGAATTCATTTTAACCGAAGTTAACGGATAATACAATTCAAACGATCGGTGGAAATTTATTTTATTTTTAGGTTAAGCGAGAAATGACTTAAGTAAAATGGCTTAAGCATGCCAAAAGGGGGTATAAAAAGTAAATGAAATGAGAATAAAAATACACGAAACACAATGTGGACCACCATGGGTACATAGAATGAATCGAAAAGCTTGGTTCGAGGTACTTACCCGTCGAAGATCGAAGAACGATGAAGAACGAATGAAGAACGTCGAAGAACGGTTGAAACCTTTGCGAAATTCTTCACGGAAAACGTTACAGAAACGTTTCGGAAGCGCCTCGGCTTAGATTTTCTTCACGGAAACAATTTTTCCAAGCAAATTCGAAAGAGAGAGAAGTGCCTAAGGGGCTGAACCCTTTTCTTCTTCACTTCCTCCCCTATTTATAGCAAAATAGGGGAGATGCTTGCCGCCCAGCTCGCCCAGGCGAGCTCAGCTCGCCCAGGCGAGCTCAGCTCGCCCAGGCGAGCCAGGTTACTTCCTCCAGAAGCAACAGCCTTCTGGAGGAATATTCTGGAGGGCCCAAGTGGGCCTGGGTGCTATTTGCACCCCCATTTTTACTAAGTACACCCCCCTCTGCTTTTTTTTTGTGATTCTTTTTTCGTAAAGTTACGAAAACTTACGAATTTCGTAACGATACTTGTTTTCTTTCCGTAATGTTTACGGAACCTTGCGGATTACATATCATCCCCTTTTTGACTTACGGAATGTTACGGAACCTCACTAA
>NW_024464713.1:245841-251554 GCF_000004515.6 Glycine max
CATATCATCCCCTTTTTGACTTACGGAATGTTACGGAACCTCACTAATTATGTTACGATGCTTCCATTTGATTTCCGGTGTGTCACGGAACCTTTACGGATTGTGCATCAATATTTTCTTTTGTTTTTTTCGGCATGTCCCGGAATTTCACAAATTGCCTAATGATGGGTGTCAAGCACCTTACAAGGACCAAAGAAAAGTCGCATGTCATCAAGCAAAGGTCCCCGGACGAAATTAGGGTATGACAGTTGCCCCTCTTTACTTGTCTTTTATTGGAAATAAAAGGAAAGTAAAGATAAGACACTAATTTCGTTCCTCTCGGTTGACGAGAGTCGCGGGTGACCATAAAATTTCCGCATGCAAATGACTTGTTGTTCCCGGGGGAACAAAAGGTGCAGAAGACGGTGTCAGTCCCTGCCTGCTATCAAGCGTTCTGTCTTACAGATAGCAAAAGAATGTTTATACGGATAACCACTCGGGTATTTCCGCCCGTCAGCGTGACTCAAAAGTCAGTATGACAGATCTTGTAAGTGCGGAAGATGATGTAAATCTCCGCGTGTGAACGGGCTTATCGGCCGCGATTGATGAAGGGTGCAGAATGACCAAATTTTGTCTCTGCGTGCCATCGGACACGACTGTGTCTGAATGGCAAAGGGGTGCGAAATGACCAAATTTTGTCTCCGCATGTCATCGGGCCCGCCGCCTCTGGATGACAAAGGGTGCAGAATGACAAATTTTTGTCTCTGCGCGCCATCGGACACGGCTGTGTCTGAATGGCAAAGGGGTGTGGAATGACCAAATTTTGTCTCCGCATGTCACATGACCTCAGGGTCAATATGACAGATCTTGTGGGGCGGCCGACAAAAGCAATGCTCTTGCTCCTACGTATCCTCCAATGAGGAACTCAGACCTACGTAGTTCTGGATAACTTGTGAGACTTGAAAAAGTCGCGGTGTTTTCTTCACTAAAAATGCAAACATGCTTTAGTAAAGAGACAAATATTCCAACTGATTAGAGCAGCATATGCTTTTTTTTTTTTTGAGTGAAAAGAACAATGCGTTTACCGGGGAAGGAGAGTATGTTGATGAAATCCCCCATAACCATAAATGAGATTTTAGATGTTAGCATTTCGTTTCTAAATGACCATTTAGAGGAAACACTAGGTTCAACAAAAATAGAAGAAATCCACTCAAAGTGTATCAATCTCGCACAAGTAAGTGTTTTATCCTAATTCCGAACCATAGATATGTCATGACTTAACTTTGCAAATTATTTCCTATCAAATAAAAAATTACATGTGTGATCATGGATCAATAGGACTTCCCTTGGGAATGGGTTCTGTTGATGGGTTTTTCGGCTTTTGTGTGTTTTTGGCCTTTGACTTTTTTTGTTGACTTTTTCCTTTTCTGTCTTTGTTTAGTGCGGGGCGAAAAAGTCGCTAGTGCACAAGATTTTGGTTGGCAATTAAAGGGGGAAGACCATTTTAGGTCGTGGTTTCCTTTCCTTCTTTTGTTCATTTGGTGACAATTCTGTATTGTTTAGATATTGTCCGATCCAAAGACCTTTCTGTATATTTCTTCTGTTTTCTTTGATCGGGAACTTTCTTCCCTTTCTTCTTCCTTTTTTTTTTCTTTCTCCCACTCTTTGATTGGGAATTTTCTTTCTTTTCTTTTTGCTTTCTCCCGAGGGTAAGGATTATGGTGAGTCAGGATTTCGGCTCAAGACTTGTAGAATGGCTAGACATGATACATGTCAGGGTTTGGTTTGGTTCAAGGATAAAAGGGATGCCCCACATTATTTCCATGACACAAAGCAAAAATGATGATTTGGAAATTTTATGCAAAACTGGTCATGCATGCACCTATGTGGACGCTCAAGTGTCAAATTTTTATGGTCACAACATTCATTTCCTCTATTTTAAATCAACCCAATGTTTCCAAAATATGTTCTTTTATCAATTTGTGCATTCATCCGAGTCCATTTCGGGCGTCCGGGGAAATTTCACAGCATTCACCCTTTAGGTGTAGACACATTTTCCAAAAATTGGTTATGATCAATGAATTTTTTTTCAAAGAAAAGTTGGAAATCATCTCTTTTCAAAAGCATGTCGGTTTTTCAGCTAGACAACTTATTTTTCTCTTTTTCCCATTTTTTTTCTTACTTGCTTTCTTTTTCCTTATTTGCTCTCTTTTTCTTTACTTGCTCTCTTCTTCTCTCATTTGCTCTCTTTTCCATTTCATTTTTTTCTTTTCTATTTTTATTTTTATCATGATTTTTGTTTGTTTTTTATATATTTTTTGTGAGACATTTTGACTACCAAAAATTACATGTACATACATCCAAGTATTTTGCTACTACACCCAAATTGTAAATTGCCAAAGGTATTTTGCTACCTATTCTAAACCTACACGTTTATGATGAGCAAAATTCCTAAACATCTAGGCGTAGGGAAATTATTGTAGCGTGGCTCATAGCTGATTGATGGCCAAAAAGGGTAACTTTACCCAACATGCACCTCCTCTTGTGTTCTTTTGCATAAAAACTTTGGTTTCTAGGCCTAGGATATATGTGGGGCAATTACTCTAGCCTTTTTCGGGAATGAATGCATGTCCCAAAAAATAGAAAATATGTGCAAACCAAAATGCCCCATGGGTTGTTTCCTTACAAAAGTCACGCGCTAATGCCATTGAGGCATTTCACCGAACACTTGGTGGGCGCGCGTTTAGGCATCAATAGCAAGAGAACGGGGACAATGTGGCATGCCCCATTGCTTCAAAATGCATTATAGGCCTAGGGCCATCCCATACAAACCCCCAATTCAACCTAATCAAGCAAGAAAACAAACCAAAATTGCCCCACATATTTGAGCACATTCCCACAATTTAGAGCACCAAAAGGAGATCAAAATACACCAATGAAAAGCTAGAAAGCTTAGGGATGGAACACTTACTTGGTGGTGATGAACAAAGGCGCAAAACGGAATCAAAAAATGCAAAAAATGATGACCCTAGGGCTACAAACTCGTCAATCCCGTGGGTATGGCTTTTGAAAGGGGGGAAAAGAAGTTTTTGAATGCAAAAACGTCCCCCCTTTCATCATTCTTATAATTTGGTGCAGGGGTGGCTCGCCCAGGCGAGCTCAGCTCGCCCAGGCGAGCTAACCTGCATTTTTTTTTTTTGTTTTTTGAGAGGAACATTAACCATGTCCCCTCCTTCCTTATGGGTTAGCGTTTTGCCTAACTTGAACTTACTTAAGTTAGAATTAGGCGTTGATTACTTATTTTTAAAACAAACAAATAGTAAAAGAAAACTGCGAATACAAAGGATACGGGGCTGCCTTGCAGCGACGTTCTCTGCTTGTCTAGCGCAGAGAAAGGGCAACGATCAGTCGGGCGTGACCCCATCCCCACTTGCATCCGTTCCTAAGTACCTGCAAGTAATAAACAACCAGGTTCGGCCAATCTTCACCGCGTCATTGTCTTACCTTGATTGGTTTCTGTTGTCCACGTTTTGTCCCCACCCCAGAAGGTAGCTCAAGATGACCTGCCCCTGTTTCACCACAACAATATGCATGCGTATGCGTATGCATGAATGTTTTCAAACGCAGCGAATTTTAGCAAAAGTTGGTTTAGGTTCAATTTTAATTAAGCGCTTGGGGCATCCCACGAATTGAGCGGAAGGGCTCAGGTGATCACAAATCAAATGCAAGGTTTGAAACCAACGTGAGGACTAAAGCCTCGAATCCACGTTCATTTCTTTGAAAGATTGTAACGAGAGATACAGCAGACAGGAAATCCCTGGGGGAAATCTAGAAAACGCATAAAGATAAAGAACATGCAGCGACATCCTTAATTGCCCCAGATTCTAAGCATAATATCGCTTGACGACATCAGAATTCACGAGTGAAGGTAGCTCTTCGCCATCCATGTTGGTAAGCACCAGGGCTCCTCCGGAAAAAGCCCTCTTCACAACAAAAGGCCCTTCGTAGTTCGGGGCCCATTTCCCTCGATTGTCCTTGACAGCATGGGACATTTTCTTTAGCACAAGGTCTCCCTCATGGAACTTGCGCAAACGTACTTTCTTGTCGAATGCATTCTTCATTCTTTGCTGGTATAAGCGCCCATGACTCATGGCCGTTAAGCGCTTACCCTCAATGAGGTTGAGCTGGTCATAGCGCGTTTGAGCCCACTCTGATTCCTTTAATCCGGATTCTGCCAAGATCCTTAATGACGGGACTTCCACCTCAAACGGTAACACAACCTCCATCCCATATACCAATGAGAACGGCGTTGCCCCAGTTGACGTTCGCACTGAAGTTCGGTAACCGTGTAACGCGAATGGGAGCATTTCGTGCCAATCCTTGTATGACACGGTCATCTTTTTGATATTCTTATTGGCCGCTTCCACGGCTCCATTCATCTTTGGCCGGTAGGGTGTGGAATTGTGATGTTGGATTTTAAACTCCTCGCACATTTCCCCCATCATCTTGTTATTCAGGTTGGTGCCGTTGTCCGTGATAATCTTCCTTGGCAAACCATATCGGCAGATGATCTCTTTCTTAATGAACCTGACCACTACACCCCTCGTGACACTGGTATAGGAAGCCACCTCGACCCACTTGGTGAAATAATCTATCGCTACGAGGATGAAGCGATGACCATTCGAGGCCTTGGGCTCAATGGCCCCGATGACATCTATTCCCCACATGGAGAAAGGCCAAGGGGCGGACATGACATTCAGAGGATGTGGTGGGGCATTGACATTATCTGCGAACGCTTGACATTTGTGGCATTTCCTTACATGGACACAACAATCACTTTCCATGGTAAGCCAGTAATAACCTGCTCTTAGGATCTTCCTGGCCATAGCATGCCCGTTGGCGTGTGTTCCAAACGAGCCCTCATGGACTTCCTCGATCATGTGATTTGCCTCCCTGGCATCCACACACCGCAGGAGTGTCATGTCGTGATTTCTCTTATACAGTATGCTTCCGCTCATGAAGAAACCGGCTGCCAACCTTCTCAATGTCCTCTTATCATTGTCGGCAATCTCTGGCAGGTATTCTTTGCTTACGACATATCGCTTGATGTCGAAATACCAAGGCTTTCCGTCCCGTTCCTCTTCCACTTGGCAACAATGCGCGGGTTTGCCACGACACCAAAATTCAATGTAGGGTAGATCCCCGTGCGGTGTTAGCTGGAACATAGATGCCAAAGTAGCAAGTGCATCCGCCATTTGATTTTCCTCGCGGGGAACATGATGGAAGGAGATCTCGTCGAAGGTCTTAGCCAATTCCTTGATATAGGCTTTGTAGGGTATCAGCTTGGGATCTCTAGTTTCCCATTCCCCTTTCAGCTGATGGATTACCAATGCCGAGTCGCCGTACACCTTGAGTAGTTTGACATTGGAGTCAATCGCTGCCTGGACGGCTAGAGCACATGCTTCATATTCGGCCATGTTGTTGGTGCAGTCGAATCCTAGCCGTCATACCCTAATTTCGTCCGGGGACCTTTGCTTGATGACATGCGACATTTCTTTGGTCCTTGTGAGGTGCTTGGCACCCATCATTAGGCAATTTGTGAAATTCCAGGACATGCCGGAAAACCAAAAAAATATTGATGCACAATCCGTAAGTTTCCGTGACACACCGGAAATCAAATGGAAGCATCGTTGCATAATTAAGTGAGATTCCGTAACATCGTAAGTCAAAAAGG
>NW_024464713.1:251654-255070 GCF_000004515.6 Glycine max
GGAAAGAAAACAAGTATCGTTACGAGATTCGTAAGTTTCCGTAACTTTACGAAAAAAGAATCACCAAAAAAGGTAAGGGGGGTGAACTTATCAAGATAGGGGTGTAAATAGCAATTCAAATCTAGGCCCTTCCGGAACATTTTGGAAGTTGGGTTGCTTAAGGAGGAAGCAACTGGGCGGCAAGCTCCTCCACGTTTTTGAAAAATGGTTTTCGGGGCTTTCGCGGCTTCCGTAATACTTCCGTAAAATTTCTGAAAACCTTGGTAAGCATATTCCACTTAACATTGGTGAAAGGGAAGAGAAAAAAGATGAAAATCAAATTCGAAAACAGTTCCGTAAGGCTTTCGTAACTTTTCCGTAAAATACGAAAAGGGGGGTGAACTTAGTAATTCGGGTGCGCTTAGAAATCTTCTTCATTAAGTCTTTGGGCGGCAAGCACCTCCCTTTTTTCTATAAATAGAGGAGGGGGGAGCTGTTTCAAAATGTTCAAGACCCCTTTGGCTATGCATTTTGGCTATTTTGGGCAAAAAAACACGTTTTCGTGAAGAAAAATCGAGTCGAAGTGCTTCTGTAACGCTTCCGTAAGCGATTCTGTGGAAATTCTTCATCGTTCTTCGTCGTTCTTCACCGTTCTTCATCCGTTCTTCGTTCGTTCTTCATTCTTCAACGGGTAAGTTTTCGAATCCGAGACTTTCAATTCATTTCTTGTTTTGTGTACTTTCACTTTAATTTCGTTCATTTTCGATTTCTTTTCTTCTGTCTTTAACGCGCTTTTACCGTTTATTTAAGCCGTTTTCTCACCTAATAAATGATAAAATGAATTTCAACTGATCATTTGTGTTGTAATCTCATTTAATCACTTTTAAAACGAAATCTAACCGATCGTTCACGCTATAACCTCGGTTAAACCAAAAAAAGTAAAATAATAATAAAATAATCAAAATATCTTGAAAAATAATAATAAAATAATCAAAATATCTTTGAATAAAATAATAAAAAAAATCAATCGGACGTTTTTCTTTGGAAGTTTCCTTGAATGAATTGATTAATAATCAAAGTGAAACTAAGACTAAAATCAACTCACAAATCAAGTTTTGTCCGAAAAATCACTAAAAACCGTTTTAAGGTCCAACGCCTTAAACGGTCCTCTTTGCTTTTATCGGTTAACATGGACCGTTCAAAAGCATAAAATCAACATGTGACTTTACCGCTTTTGCAAGAACTACGTAGGTCTGATTTCCTCATCGCAATTGAGGATACGTAGGAGCAAAAGTCCCGCTTTTGTCGACCACCCCGAGAGATCGTTAATGGTCCAACACCTTAACGTTTCTCTCCTTTCAAAATCAAAAGATCATTTAATGGTCTAACACCTCAAATGACCTTTTTGTTCAATCAAAATATATCTTGCAAAAAGATAAAAAACAACTTAACCAAACACTTTGTTCCGAAAGAACTACGTAGGTCTGATTTTCTCATCCTAATTGAGGAATACGTAGGAGAAAAGGGAAACACCCTTGTCGACCACAAAAAGAGAAAAAAATATAAAAAGGGTATAAAGGATATAAGGACATAAAAGGGAACGTAAAAATCAAAGTCATGTTTGCACATTCGATTAAAGGCTGCCGTCCCTTGTGACGGACGTGTGGGGTGCTAATACCTTCCCCGCGCGTAAATACAACTCCCGAGCCTTTCACTTAAAAGTTCGTAGATCGCGTCTTTTCCGGTTTTTCCGACGTTTTCCTCAAATAAACGTTGGTGGCGACTCCGCGCGTATTCCTTTCGTGGAACACGCATCCCGCGAGTCACGCGTCGCCCTCCCGTCGAAGGGTAGGTTGCGACACTAGCCTGGCTGTGAAGGGTACACATTGATTGTCCGGAGAGACCAATACTGCCCCAACGCCATGACCTAGAATGTTTGATGCTCCGTCAAACCATACGGTCCATTTGTCCCGATCTTCGTCCAATTTTTCCTCAAACAAGGCCATGATGTCCTCATCCGGGAACTCAGGATGCATGGGCTGATAGTCGTTGAGAGGCTGTTGAGCCAAATAATATGCTAAGGCGCTTCCTTTTATCGCCTTTTGGGTGACGTAGACTATATCAAATTCGGATAGCAGGACTTGCCACCGGGCAATTCGTCCCGTGAGAGCTGGCTTTTCAAAGATGTACTTAACCGGGTCCATCTTGGATATCAACCAGGTAGTATGGCTCAGCATGTACTGCCTTAGGCGATGGGATGCCCATACTAAAGCACAACACGTTCTTTCGAGCAAGGAGTAATTCATCTCACAGGTCGTGAACTTCTTACTTAGGTAGTAAACAGCACGCTCTTTCTTCCCGCGATGCTTCTTTTCATATCTGCCTGAGTGGGCTTATAGCCTAAACCATACTTCCCACGATTTCCTTTGGCATAGAGGATGGGCAGCTCACCAAGATGTCTTCCTCGCCTGACACGATGACCAAGTGCCCCTCCACTACGAATTTCAACTTTTGGTGGAGTGTAGAGGGCACAACTCCCACTGAATGGATCCACGGGCGCCCCAACAGACAGCTGTAGGGGGAGTTAATATCCATTATTTGGAAGGTGACCTGACAGGTGTGAGGGCCTATTTGTACTGGGAGATCGATCTCTCCCCTAACCTCTCGGCGAGTTCCGTCGAAGGCACGAACCACCATTGAACTCGGCTTTAAGTGGGAAGCATTGAATGGTAATTTCTCCAAAGTGCTCTTAGGCATCACGTTTAAACTGGAACCATTATCGATGAGCACCTTGGCTACGATATGGTCCATACATTTGACTGATACGTGTAAAGCCTTATTATGCCCTCTCCCCTCGGCGGGGATTTCTTCTTCGGCGAAGGCAAGATAGTTTTTGGCAGTGATATTGTTGACCAGCCCTCCGAAACTTCTACCGAGATATCTTGGGCCACATGGGCCTCGTTCAGAACTTTTACTAGTAGAGCCCGATGAGGCTCGGAGCCCATAAGTAACTCCAACAACGAGACCCTGGCCGGGGTTTTGTTGAGCTGTTCAATAACCTTGAATTCGTTCTGCTGAATTATACGGAGGAACTCGCTGGCTTCTTCTAGCGGCACCTCCTTTTTACCATCCTTTTTCTCCGGGAGGCCTTTTGCCGGAATATCTTTATTCGAAGCGTGGGGTGCTTCGCCATCTTGTCCTCCACCACTTTTCCTTTTCCCTTGACGTCCGCGGGTTGGACTGGTAGGTCCGGAGGCGCGAACACACGACCACTACGGGTCACACCACTCAGTCCCGTGATATTTGTTACTTTAGCTGACAACGAGCTGACGTCGGTGGCTTCTTCTTCCTTCTCCCTCGGAGGTGTATATCTCCATGGGACTGCGTGCTATTTTGCACGTTTCAATACGAACAAGATTCCCGACTAAAAGCGCTGC
>NW_024464714.1:0-12923 GCF_000004515.6 Glycine max
GTAATGACCATTTGAATTTCTCAAGAGCTTCCGTTGTTCAATTTTGGGCGTCTCAATATATTATGTGCGTGAATCGGACCTCCGAGGTAAAATTTATGACCATTTGAATTGCTCAATAGCTTCCACTGTTCAATTTCGAGCGTCTCGATATATTATACGCCTGAATCGGACCTCCGAGTGAAAAGTTATGACCATTTGAATTTCTCGAGAGCTTCTGTTGTTAAATTGCGAGCATCTCTATATGTGATGCGCCTGAATCGGACCTCCGAGTGAAAAGTAATGACCATATGAATTTCTAAAGAGCTTCCGTTGTTCTATTTCGGGCGTCTCGATATATTATGTGCCTGAATCGGACCTCCTAGTTAAAAGTTATGACCATTTGAATATCTCGAGAGCTTCCGTTGTTCAATTACGAGCGTCTGTATATGTGATGCGCCTAAATCGGACCTCCGAGTGAAAAGTTTTGACCATTTGAATATCTCGAGAGCTTCCGTTTTTCAATTTCGATCGTCTCTATATGTGATGCGCCTGAATCGGACTTGCGAGTGAAAAGTAATGACTATTTGAATTTCTCAAAAGCTTCCGTTGCTCAATTGCAAGCGTCTCGATATATTATGCACCTGAATCGGACCTCCGAGTGACAAGTTATGATCATTTGAATTTCTCGATAGCTTCCGTTGTTCAATTTCGAGCGGCTTGATATATTACGCGCTTGAATTGGACCTACGAGTGAAAAGTTAAGACCATTTGAATTTCTCAAGAACTTCCATTGTTCAATTTCAACCGTCTCGATATTTTATGTGCCTGAATCGGACCTCCGAGTTAAAATTTATGACCATTTGAATATCTCGAGAGCTTCCATTGTTCAATTTCGACCGTCTCTATATGTGATGCGCCTGAATCGGACCACCGAGTAAAAAGTTATGACCATTTGAATATCTCGAGACCTTCCGTTTTTCAAATTTTGAGCGTCTCTATATGTGATGCACCTGAATCGGACTTCCGAGTGAAAAGTAATGACCATTTGAATTTCTCGAAAGCTTCCGTTGCTCAATTTCAAGCGTCTCGATATATTATGCACCTAAATCGGACCTCCGAGTGACAAGTTATGACCATTTGAATTTCTCGAGAGCTTCCGTTGTTCAATTTCGAGCATCTCGATATATTATGCGCTTGAATCGGACCTCCGAGTGAAAACTTAAGATCATTTGAATTGCTCATGAACTTCCATTGTTGAATTTCGAGCGTCTCGATATTTTATCGGCCTGAATCGGACAACCGAGTTAAAAGTTATGACCATTTGAATATCTCGAGAGCTTCCGATGTTCAATTGCGAGTGTCTCTATATGTGACGCGCCTGAAACGGACCTCCGAGTTAAAAGTAATGACCATATGAATTTCTGAAGAGCTTCCGTTGTTCAATTTCGGGTGACTCGATATATTATGTGCCTGAATCGGACCTCCGAGTTAAAAGTTATGACCATTTGAATATCTCGAGAGCTTCCGATGTTCAATTGCGAGTGTCTCTATATGTGACGCGTCTGAATCAGACCTCCAAGTGAAAAGTAATGACCATATGCATTTCTGAAGAGCTTCCGTTGTTCAATTTCGGGCATCTCGATATATTATGTGCCTGAATCGGACCTCCGAGTTAAAAGTTATGACCATTTGAATATCTCGAGAGCTTCCGTTGCTCAATTTCAAGCGTCTCGATATATTATGCACCTAAATCGGAACTTCGAGTGAAGAGTTATGACCATTTGAATTTCTCGATAGCTTCCGTTGTTCAATTTCGAGCGTCTCGATATATTATGCGCTTGAATCGGACCTCCGAGTAAAAAGTTAAGACCATTTGAATTTCTCAAGAACTTCCTTTGTTCTATTACGAGCGTCTCGATATTTTTGTGCCTGAATCGGACCTCCGAGTTAAAAGTTATGACCATTTGAATATCTCGAGAGCTTCCGTTGTTCAATTTTGAGCATCTCTATATGTGATGCGCCTCAACCGGACCTCTGAGTTAAAAGTTTTGACCATTTGAATTGCTCAAGAGCTTCCATTGTTCAATTTCGAGCGTCTCGATATAATATGCGCTTCAATCGGACTTCCGAGTGAAAAGAAATGACCATATGAATTTCTGAAGAGCTTCGGTTGTTCAATTTCGGGCGTCTCGATATATTATGTGCCTGAATCGGACCTCCGAGTTAAAAGTTATGACCATTTGAATATATCGAGAGCTTCCGTTGTTTAATTTCGAGCGTCTCTATATGTGATGCGCCTGAATCGGACCTCCGAGTGAAAAGTTATGACCATTTGAATATCTCGAGAGCTTCCGTTTTTCAATTTCGAGCGTCTCTATATGTGATGCGCCTGAATCGGACCTCCGAGTTAAAAGTAATGACCATTTGATTTTCTAAAGAGCTTCCGTTGTTCAATTTCGGGCGTCTCGATATATTGTGTGCCTGAATCGGACCTCCGAGTGAAAAGTAATGACCATTTGAATATCTCGAGCGCTTCCGTTATTCAATTTCGGGCGTCTCGATATATTATGCGCCTGAATCGGACCTACGAGTTAAAAGTTATGACCATTTGAATATCTCGAGAGCTTCCGTTGTTCAATTGCGAGCGTCTCTATATGTGATGCGCCTAAATCGGACCTTCTAGTGAAAAGTTATGACCATTTGAATATCTCGAGAGCTTCCGTTGTTCAATTGCGAGCGTCTCTATATGTGATGCGCCTAAATCGGACCTCCGAGTGAAAAGTTATGACCATTTGAATATCTCGAGAGCTTCCGTTGTTCAATTGCGAGCGTCTCTATATGTGATGCGCCTGAATCGGACTTCCGAGTGAACAGTAATAACCATTTGAATTTCTTGAAAGCTTCCGTTGCTCAATTTCAAGCGTCTAGATATATTATGCACCTAAATCGGAACTTCGAGTGAAGAGTTATGACCATTCGAATTTCTCGAGAGCTTCCGCTGTTCAATTTCGAGCGTCTCGATATATTATGCGCTTGAATCGGACCTTCGAGTAAAAAGTTAAGACCATTTGAATTGCTCAAGAACTTCCATTGTTCAATTTCGAGCGTCTCGATATTTTATGTGCCTGAATTAGACCTCCGAGTTAAAAGTTATGACCATTTGAATATCTCGAGAGCTTCCGTTGTTCAATTGCGAGCCTCTCTATATGTGATGCGCCTGAATCGGACCTCCGAGTGAAAAGTAATGACCATATGAATTTCTGAAGAGCTTCCGTTGTTCAATTTCGGGCGTCTCGATATATTATGTGCCTGAATCGGACCTCCGAGTTAAAAGTTATGACCATTTGAATATCTCGAGAGCTTCCGTTGTTCAATTGCGAGTGTCTCTATATGTGATGCGCCTAAATCGGACCTCCGAGTGAAAAGTTATGACCATTTGAATATCTCGAGAGCTTCCGTTGTTCAATTTCGGGCGTCTCGATATATTATGTGCCTGAATCGGACCTCCGAGTTAAAAGTTATGACCATTTGAATATCTCGAAGCTTCCGTTGTTTAATTTCGAGCGTCTCTATATGTGATGCGCCTGAATCGGACCTCCGAGTGAAAAGTTATGACCATTTGAATATCTCGAGAGCTTCCGATGTTCAATTGCGAGCGTCTCTATATGTGACGCGCCTGAATCGGACCTCCGAGTGAAAAGTAATGACCATATGAATTTCTGAAGAGCTTCCGTTGTTCAATTTCGGGTGTCTCGATATATTATGTGCCTGAATCGGACCTCCGGGTTAAAAGTTATGACCATTTGAATATCTCGAGAGCTTCCGTTGTTCAATTGCGAGTGTCTCTATATGTGATGCGCCTAAATCGGACCTCCGAGTGAAAAGTTATGACCATTTGAATATCTCGAGAGCTTCCGTTGTTCAATTTCGGGCGTCTCGATATATTATGTGCCTGAATCGGACCTCCGAGTTAAAAGTTATGACCATTTGAATTTCTCGAGAGCTTCCGTTGTTTAATTTCGAGCGTCTCTATATTATGCGCCTGAATCGGACCTCCGAGTGAAAAGTTATGACCATTTGAAATTCTCGAGAGCTTCCGATTTTCAATTGCGAGCGTCTCTATATGTGACGCGCCTGAATCGGACCTCCGAGTGAAAAGTAATGGTATGAATTTCTGAAGAGCTTCCGTTATTCAATTTCGGGCGTCTCGATATATTATGTGCCTGAATCGGACCTCCGGTTAAAAGTTATGACCATTTGAATATCTCGAGAGCTTCCGTTGTTCAATTTCGAGCGTCTATATGTGATGTGCCTAAATCGACCTCCGAGTGAAAAGTTATGACCATTTGAATTTCGAGAGCTTCCGATGTTCAATTGCGAGCGTCTCTATATGTACGTGCCTGAATCGGACCTCCGAGTGAAAAGTAATGCCATATGAATTTCTCAAGCTTCCGTTGTTCAATTCCGGCGTCTCGATATATTGCCTGAATCGGACCTCCGAGTGAAAAGTATGACCATTTGAATATCTCGAGAGCTTCCGTTATTCAATTTCAGGCGGCTCGATATATTATGCGCCTGAATCGGACCTGCGAGTTAAAAGTTATGACCATTTGAATATCTCGAGAGCTTCCGTTGTTCAATTTCGAGCGTCTCTATATGTATGCGCCTAATCGGACCTCCGAGTGAAAAGTTATGACATTTGAATATCTCGAGAGCTTCCGTTGTTCAATTTCGGGCGTCTCGATATATTGGGTCCTGAATCGGACCTCCGAGTGAAAAGTTAATGACCCTTTGAATTCTCGAGAGCTTCCGTTATTCAATAACGGGCTCGATATATTATGCGCCTGAATCGGACCTCCGAGTTAAAAGTTATGACCATTTGAATATTCGAGAGCTTCCGTTGTTCAATTGCGAGCGTCTCTATATGTGATGCGCCTAAATCGGACCTCCTAGTGAAACGTTATGACCATTTGAATATCTCGAGAGCTTCCGTTGTTCAACTGCGAGCGTCTCTATATGTGATGCGCCTAAATCGGACCTCTGAGTGAAAAGTTATGATTTCTCGATAGCTTCCGTTGTTAATTTCGAGCGTCTCGATATATTATGCGCTTGAATCGGACCTCCGAGTAAAAAGTTAAGACCATTTGAATTTCTCAAGAACTTCCTTTGTTCTATTACGAGCGTCTCGATATTTTTGTGCCTGAATCGGACCTCCGAGTTAAAAGTTATGACCATTTGAATATCTCGAGAGCTTCCGTTGTTCAATTTTGAGCATCTCTATATGTGATGCGCCTCAACCGGACCTCTGAGTTAAAAGTTTTGACCATTTGAATTGCTCAAGAGCTTCCATTGTTCAATTTCGAGCGTCTCGATATAATATGCGCTTCAATCGGACTTCCGAGTGAAAAGAAATGACCATATGAATTTCTGAAGAGCTTCGGTTGTTCAATTTCGGGCGTCTCGATATATTATGTGCCTGAATCGGACCTCCGAGTTAAAAGTTATGACCATTTGAATATATCGAGAGCTTCCGTTGTTCAATTTCGAGCGTCTCTATATGTGATGCGCCTGAATCGGACCTCCGAGTGAAAAGTTATGACCATTTGAATATCTCGAGAGCTTCCGTTTTTCAATTTCGAGCGTCTCTATATGTGATGCGCCTGAATCGGACCTCCGAGTTAAAAGTAATGACCATTTGATTTTCTAAAGAGCTTCCGTTGTTCAATTTCGGGCGTCTCGATATATTGTGTGCCTGAATCGGACCTCCGAGTGAAAAGTAATGACCATTTGAATATCTCGAGCGCTTCCGTTATTCAATTTCGGGCGTCTCGATATATTATGCGCCTGAATCGGACCTACGAGTTAAAAGTTATGACCATTTGAATATCTCGAGAGCTTCCGTTGTTCAATTGCGAGCGTCTCTATATGTGATGCGCCTAAATCGGACCTTCGAGTGAAAAGTTATGACCATTTGAATATCTCGAGAGCTTCCGTTGTTCGATTGCGAGCGTCTCCATATGTGATGCGCCTGAATCGGACCTCCGAGTGAAAGTTATGACCATTTGAATATCTCGAGAGCTTCCGTTGTTCAATTGCGAGCGTCTCTATATGTGATGCGCCTGACTCGGACGTCCGAGTGATCAGTATAACATTTGAATTCTTGAAAGCTTCCGGTGCTCATTTCCAGCGTCTAGATATATTATGCACCTCAATCGGAACTTCTAGTGAATAGTTATGACCATTCGAATTTCTCGAGAGCTTGCGCTGTTCAATTTCGAGCGTCTCGATATATTATGCGCTTGAATCGGACCTTCGAGTAAAAAGTTAAGACCATTTGAATTGCTCAAGAACTTCCATTGTTCAATTTCGAGCGTCTCGATATTTTATGTGCCTGAATTAGACCTCCGAGTTAAAAGTTATGACCATTTGAATATCTCGAGAGCTTCCGTTGTTCAATTGCGAGCCTCTCTATATGTGATGCGCCTGAATCGGACCTCCGAGTGAAAAGTAATGACCATATGAATTTCTGAAGAGCTTCCGTTGTTCAATTTCGGGCGTCTCGATATATTATGTGCCTGAATCGGACCTCCGAGTTAAAAGTTATGACCATTTGAATATCTCGAGAGCTTCCGTTGTTCAATTGCGAGTGTCTCTATATGTGATGCGCCTAAATCGGACCTCCGAGTGAAAAGTTATGACCATTTGAATATCTCGAGAGCTTCCGTTGTTCAATTTCGGGCGTCTCGATATATTATGTGCCTGAATCGGACCTCCGAGTTAAAAGTTATGACCATTTGAATATCTCGAAGCTTCCGTTGTTTAATTTCGAGCGTCTCTATATGTGATGCGCCTGAATCGGACCTCCGAGTGAAAAGTTATGACCATTTGAATATCTCGAGAGCTTCCGATGTTCAATTGCGAGCGTCTCTATATGTGACGCGCCTGAATCGGACCTCCGAGTGAAAAGTAATGACCATATGAATTTCTGAAGAGCTTCCGTTGTTCAATTTCGGGTGTCTCGATATATTATGTGCCTGAATCGGACCTCCGGGTTAAAAGTTATGACCATTTGAATATCTCGAGAGCTTCCGTTGTTCAATTGCGAGTGTCTCTATATGTGATGCGCCTAAATCGGACCTCCGAGTGAAAAGTTATGACCATTTGAATATCTCGAGAGCTTCCGTTGTTCGATTTCGGGCGTCTCGATATATTATGTGCCTGAATCGGACCTCCGAGTTAAAAGTTATGACCATTTGAATATCTCGAGAGCTTCCGTTGTTTAATTTCGAGCGTCTCTATATGTGATGCGCCTGAATCGGACCTCCGAGTGAAAAGTTATGACCATTTGAATATCTCGAGAGCTTCCGATGTTCAATTGCGAGCGTCTCTATATGTGACGCGCCTGAATCGGACCTCCGAGTGAAAAGTAATGACCGTATGAATTTCTGAAGAGCTTCCGTTATTCAATTTCGGGCGTCTCGATATATTATGTGCCTGAATCGGACCTCCGGTTAAAAGTTATGACCATTTGAATATCTCGAGAGCTTCCGTTGTTCAATTGCGAGCGTCTCTATATGTGATGCGCCTAAATCGGACCTCCGAGTGAAAAGTTATGACCATTTGAATATCTCGAGAGCTTCCGATGTTCAATTGCGAGCGTCTCTATATGTGACGTGCCTGAATCGGACCTCCGAGTGAAAAGTAATGCCATATGAATTTCTCAACAGCTTCCGTTGTTCAATTCCGGGCGTCTCGATATATTGGGTGCCTGAATCGGACCTCCGAGTGAAAAGTAATGACCATTTGAATATCTCGAGAGCTTCCGTTATTCAATTTCAGGCGGCTCGATATATTATGCGCCTGAATCGGACCTGCGAGTTAAAAGTTATGACCATTTGAATATCTCGAGAGCTTCCGTTGTTCAATTGCGAGCGTCTCTATATGTGATGCGCCTAAATCGGACCTCCGAGTGAAAAGTTATGACAATTTGAATATCTCGAGAGCTTCCGTTGTTCAATTTCGGGCGTCTCGATATATTGGGTGCCTGAATCGGACCTCCGAGTGAAAAGTAATGACCCTTTGAATATCTCGAGAGCTTCCGTTATTCAATAACGGGCGGCTCGATATATTATGCGCCTGAATCGGACCTCCGAGTTAAAAGTTATGACCATTTGAATATCTCGAGAGCTTCCGTTGTTCAATTGCGAGCGTCTCTATATGTGATGCGCCTAAATCGGACCTCCTAGTGAAACGTTATGACCATTTGAATATCTCGAGAGCTTCCGTTGTTCAACTGCGAGCGTCTCTATATGTGATGCGCCTAAATCGGACCTCTGAGTGAAAAGTTATGACCATTTGAATATCTCGAGAGCTTCCGATGTTCAATTGCGAGCGTCTCTATATGTGACGTGCCTGAATCGGACCTCCGAGTGAAAAGTAATGACCATATGAATTTCTAAAGAGCTTCCGTTGTTCAATTTCGGCGTCTGGATATATTATGTGTCTGAATCAGACCTCCGAGTTAAAAGTTATGACCCTTTGAATATCTCGAGAGCTTCCGTTGTTCAATTGCGAGCGTCTCTATATGTGATGCGCCTGAATCGGACCTCCGAGTGAAAAGTTATGACCATTTGAATATCTCGAGAGCTTCCGTTTCTCAATTTCGAGCGTCTCGATATTTTATGTGCCAGAATCGGACCTCCGCGTGAAAAGTTATGACCATTTGAATATCTCGAGAGCTTTCGTTTTTCAATTTCGAGCGTCTCTATATGTGATGTGTCTGAATCGGACTTCTGAGTGGAAAGTAATGACCATTTGAATTTCTTGAGAGCTTCCGTTGTTCAATTTCGAGCATCTTGATATATTATGCGCTTGAATCGGACATCCGAGTGAAAAGTTAAGACCATTTGAATTGCTCAAGAACTTCCATTGTTCAATTTCGAGCGTCTCGATATTTTATGTGCCTGAATCAGACCTCCGAGTTAAAAGTTATGACCATTTGAATATCTCGAGAGCTTCCTTTGTTCAATTGCGAGCGTCTCTATATGTGATGCGCCTAAATCGGACCTCCGAGTGAAAAGTTATGACCATTTGAATATCTCGAGAGCTTCCGTTTTTCAATTTCTAGCGTCTCTATATGTGATGCGCCTGAATCGGACTTCCGAGTGAAAAGTAATGACCATTTGAATTTCTCGAGAGCTTCCGTTGTTCAATTTCGAGCGTCTCGATATTTTATGCACTTGAATCGGACCTCCGAGTGAAAAGTTAAGACCATTTGAATAACTCAAGAACTTCCATTGTTCAATTTCGAGCGTCTCGATATTTTATGTGCCAGAATCGGACCTCCGCGTGAAAAGTAATGACCATTTGAATTTCTCAACAGCTTCCGTTGTTTAATTTTGGGTGTCTTGATATATTATGTGCCTGAATCGGACCTCCAAGAGAAAAGTAATGACCTTTTGAATTTCTTAAAAGCTTCCGTTTTTCAATTGCGAGCGTCTCTATATGTGACACGCCTGAATCGGACCTCCGAGTGAAAAGTAATGACCATATGAATTTCTAAAGAGCTTCCGTTGTTCAATTTCGGGCGTCTCGATATATTATGTGTCTGAATCAGACCTCCGAGTTAAAAGTTATGACCATTTGAATATCTCGAGAGCTTCCGTTGTTCAATTGCGAGCGTCTCTATATGTGTTGCCCCTAAATGGGACCTCCGAGTGAAAACTTATGACCATTTGAATATCTCGAGAGCTTCCGTTTTTCAATTTCGAGCGTCTCTATGTGTGATGCGCCTGAATCGGACTTCCGAGTGAAAAGTAATGACCATTTGAATTTCTCGAAAGCTTCCGTTGCTCAATTTCAAGCGTCTCGATATATTATGCACCTAAATCGGACCTCCGAGTGACAAGTTATGACCATTTGAATTTCTCGAGAGTTTCCGTTGTTCAATTTCGAGCATCTCGATATATTATGCGCTTGAACCGCACCTCCGAGTGAAAAGTTAAGCCCATTTGAATTTCTCATTAACTTCTATTGTTTAATTTCGAGCGTCTCGATATTTTATCGGCCTGAATCGGACCTCCGAGTTAAAAGTTATGACCATTTGAATATCTCGAGAGCTTCCGATGTTCAATTGCGAGCGTCTCTATATGTGACGCGCCTCAATCGGACCTCCGAGTGAAAAGTAATGACCATATGAATTTCTAAAGAGCTTCCGTTGTTCAATTTCGGGCGTCTCGATATATTATGTGCCTGAATCGGACCTCCGAGTTAAAAGTTATGACCAATTGAATATCTCGAGAGCTTCCGTTGTTCAATTGCGAGCGTCTCTATATGTGATGCGCCTGAATCGGACCTCCGAGTGAAAAGTAATGACCATTTGCATTTCTCAAGAGCTTCCGTTGTTCAATTTTGGGCGTCTCAATATATTATGTGCGTGAATCGGACCTACGAGGGAAAAGTTGTGACCATTTGAATTGCTCAATAGCTTCCACTGTTCAATTGCGAGGGTCTCGATATATTATACGCCTGAATCGGACCTCCGAGTGAAAAGTTATGACCATTTGAATATCTCGAGAGCTTCCGATGTTCAATTGCGAGCGTCTCTATATGTGACGCGCCTGAATCGGACCTCCGAGTGAAAAGTAATGACCGTATGAATTTCTGAAGAGCTTCCGTTGTTCAATTTCGGGCGTCTCGATATATTATGTGCCTGAATCGGACCTCCGGGTTAAAAGTTATGACCATTTGAATATCTCGAGAGCTTCCGTTGTTCAATTACGAGCGTCTGTATATGTGATGCGCCTAAATCGGACCTCCGAGTGAAAAGTTTTGACCATTTGAATATCTCGAGAGCTTCCGTTTTTCAATTTCGATCGTCTCTATATGTGATGCGCCTGAATCGGACTTCCGAGTGAAAAGTAATGACTATAGGAATTTCTCAAAAGCTTCCGTTGCTCAATTGCAAGCGTCTCGATATATTATGCACCTAAATCGGACCTCCGAGTGACAAGTTATGATCATTTGAATTTCTCGATAGCTTCCGTTGTTCAATTTCGAGCGTCTTGATATATTACGCGCTTGAATCGGACCTCCGAGTGAAAAGTAATGACCATATGAATTTCTAAAGAGCTTCCGTTGTTCTATTTCGGGCGTCTCGATATATTATGTGCCTGAATCGGACCTCCTAGTTAAAAGTTATGACCATTTGAATATCTCGAGAGCTTCCGTTGTTCAATTACGAGCGTCTGTATATGTGATGCGCCTAAATCGGACCTCCGAGTGAAAAGTTTTGACCATTTGAATATCTCGAGAGCTTCCGTTTTTCAATTTCGATCGTCTCTATATGTGATGCGCCTGAATCGGACTTCCGAGTGAAAAGTAATGACTATTTGAATTTCTCAAAAGCTTCCGTTGCTCAATTGCAAGCGTCTCGATATATTATGCACCTAAATCGGACCTTCGAGTGACAAGTTATGATCATTTGAATTTCTCGATAGCTTCCGTTGTTCAATTTCGAGCGTCTTGATATATTACGCGCTTGAATCGGACCTACAAGTGAAAAGTTAAGACCATTTGAATTTCTCAAGAACTTCCATTGTTCAATTTCAACCGTCTCGATATTTTATGTGCCTGAATCGGACCTCCGAGTTAAAAGTTATGACCATTTGAATATCTCGAGAGCTTCCATTGTTCAATTGCGACCGTCTCTATATGTGATGCGCCTGAATCGGACCACCGAGTAAAAAGTTATGACCATTTGAATATCTCGAGACCTTCCGTTTTTCAATTTCGAGCGTCTCTATATGTGATGCACCTGAATCGGACTTCCGAGTGAAAAGTAATGACCATTTGAATTTCTCGAAAGCTTCCGTTGCTCAATTTCAAGCGTCTCGATATATTATGCACCTAAATCGGACCTCCGAGTGACAAGTTATAACCATTTGAATTTCTCGAGAGCTTCCGTTGTTGAATTTCGAGCATCTCGATATATTATGCGCTTGAATCAGACCTCTGAGTGAAAAGTTAAGACCCTTTGAATCGCTCATGAACTTCCATTGTTTAATATCCAGCGTCTCGATATTTTATCGGCATGAATCGGACCTCCGAGTTAAAAGTTATGACCATTTGAATATCTCGAGAGCTTCCGATGTTCAATTGCGAGCGTCTCTATATGTGATGCGCCTGAATCGGACCTCCGAGTTAAAAGTAATGACCATATGAATTTCTGAAGAGCTTCCGTTGTTCAATTTCGGGTGACTCGATATATTATGTGCCTGAATCGGACCTCCGAGTTAAAAGTTATGACCATTTGAATATCTCGAGAGCTTCCGATGTTCAATTACGAGTGTCTCTATATGTGACGCGTCTGAATCGGACCTCCAAGTGAAAAGTAATGACCATATGAATTTCTGAAGAGCTTCCGTTGTTCAATTTCGGGCATCTCGATATATTATGTGCCTGAATCGGACCTCCGAGTTAAAAGTTATGACCATTTGAATATCTCGAGAGCTTCCGTTGCTCAATTTCAAGCGTCTCGATATATTATGCACCTAAATCGGAACTTCGAGTGAAGAGTTATGACCATTTGAATTTCTCGATAGCTTCCGTTGTTCAATTTCGAGCGTCTCGATATATTATGCGCTTGAATCGGACCTCCGAGTAAAAAGTTAAGACCATTTGAATTTCTCAAGAACTTCCGTTGTTCTATTACGAGCGTCTCGATATTTTTGTGCCTGAATCGGACCTCCGAGTTAAAAGTTATGACCATTTGAATATCTCGAGAGCTTCCGTTGTTCAATTTGAGCACTCTATATGTGATGCGCCTCAACCGGACCTCCGAGTTAAAAGTTATGACCCTTTGAATATCTCGAGAGCTTCCGTTGTTCAATTGTGAGCGTCTCTATATGTGATGCGCCTGAATCGGACCTCCGAGTGAAAAGTTA
>NW_024464714.1:13223-15744 GCF_000004515.6 Glycine max
CTTTGTCAAGTCGTGTGTCAGAGGACCCAGGTACTGCATTGTAAAAGAAAGCCTTCGCCGAGTTAAAAGTTATGACCATTTGAATATCTCGAGAGCTTCCGTTGTTCAATTGCGAGCGTCTCTATATGTGATGCGCCTAAATCGGACCTCCGAGTGAAAAGTTATGACCATTTGAATATCTCGAGAGCTTCCGTTTTTCAATTTCTAGCGTCTCTATATGTGATGCGCCTGAATCGGACTTTCGAGTGAAAAGTAATGACCATTTGAATTTCTCGAGAGCTTCCGTTGTTCAATTTCGAGCGTCTCGATATATTATGCACTTGATCGGACCTCCGAGTGAAAAGTTAAGACCATTTGAATTGCTCAAGAACTTCCATTGTTCAATTTCGAGCGCCTCGATATTTTATGTACCAGAATCGGACCTCCGCGTGAAAAGTGATGACCATTTGAATTTCTCAACAGCTTCCATTGTTTAATTTTGGGTGTCTTGATATATTATGTGCCTGAATCGGACCTCCAAGAGAAAAGTAATGACCTTTTGAATTTCTCAAGAGCTTCCGTTTTTCAATTGCGAGCGTCTCTATATGTGATGCGCCTGAATCGGACCTCCGAGTGAAAAGTAATGACCATATGAATTTCTAAAGAGCTTCCGTTGTTCAATTTCGGGCGTCTCGATATATTATGTGTCTGAATCAGACCTCCGAGTTAAAAGTTATGACCATTTGAATATCTCGAGAGCTTCCGTTGTTCAATTGCGAGCGTCTCTATATGTGTTGCCCCTAAATGAGACCTCCGAGTGAAAAGTTATGACCATTTGAATATCTCGAGAGCTTCCGTTTTTCAATTTCGAGCGTCTCTATATGTGATGCGCCTGAATCGGACTTCCGAGTGAAAAGTAATGACCATTTGAATTTCTCGAAAGCTTCCGTTGCTCAATTTCAAGCGTCTCGATATATTATGCACTAAATCGGACCTCCGAGTGACAAGTTATGACCATTTGAATTTCTTGAGAGCTTCCGTTGTTCAATTTCGAGCATCTCGATATATTATGCGCTTGAACCGGACCTCCGAGTGAAAAGTTAAGACCATTTGAATCGCTCATGAACTTCCATTGTTTAATTTCCAGCGTCTCGATATTTTATCGGCCTGAATCAGACCTCCGAGTTAAAAGTTATGACCATTTGAATATCTCGAGAGCTTCCGATGTTCAATTGCGAGCGTCTCTATATGTGACGCGCCTGAATCGGACCTCTGAGTGAAAAGTAATGACCATATGAATTTCTAAAGAGCTTCCGTTGTTCAATTTCGGGCGTATCGATATATTATGTGTCTGAATCAGACCTCCGAGTTAAAAGTTATGACCAATTGAATATCTCGAGAGCTTCCGTTGTTCAATTGCGAGCGTCTCTATATGTGATGCGCCTGAATCGGACCTCCGAGTGAAAAGTTATGACCATTTGAATATCTCGAGAGCTTCCGTTTTTCAATTTCGAGCGTCTCTATATGTGATGCGCCTGAATTGGACTTCCGAGTGAAAAGTAATGACCATTTGAATTTCTCGAAAGCTTCCGTTGCTCAATTCAAGCGTCTCGATATATTATGCACCTAAATCGTACCTCCGAGAGACAAGTTATTACCATTTGAATTTCTCGAGAGCTTCCGTTGTTGAATTTCGAGCATCTCGATATATTATGCGCTTGAATCAGACCTCCGAGTGAAAAGTTAAGACCATTTGAATCGCTCATGAACTTCCATTGTTTAATTTCCAGCGTCTCGATATTTTATCGGCCTGAATCAGACCTCCGAGTTAAAAGTTATGACCATTTGAATATCTCGAGAGCTTCCGATGTTCAATTTGCGAGCGTCTCTATATGTGACGCGCCTGAATCGGACCTCCGAGTGAAAAGTAATGACCATATGAATTTCTAAAGAGCTTCCGTTGTTCAATTTCGAGCGTATCGATATATTATGTGTCTGAATCAGACCTCCGAGTTAAAAGTTATGACCATTTGAATATCTCGAGAGCTTCCGTTGTTCAATTGCGAGCGTCTCTATATGTGATGCGCCTGAATCGGACCTCCGAGTGAAAAGTTATGACCATTTGAATATCTCGAGAGCTTCCGTTTTTCAATTTCGAGCGTCTCGATATTTTATGTGCCAGAATCGGACCTCCGCGTGAAAAGTTATGACCATTTGAATATCTCGAGAGCTTCCGTTTTTCAATTTCGAGCGTCTCTATATGTGATGCGCCTGAATCGGACTTCTGAGTGAAAAGTAATGACCATTTGAATTTCTTGAGAGCTTCCGTTGTTCAATTTCGAGCATCTCGATATATTATGCGCTTGAATCGGACATCCGAGTGAAAAGTTAAGACCATTTTAATTGCTCAAGAACTTCCATTGTTCAATTTCGAGCGTCTCGATATTTTATGTGCCTGAGTCAGACCTCCGAGTTAAAAGTTATGACCATTTGAATATCTCGAGAGCTTCCGTTGTTCAATTGCGACAACGGGACACAGTCT
>NW_024464714.1:31600-32129 GCF_000004515.6 Glycine max
AGTTATGACCATTTGAATTTCTCGAGAGTTTCCGTTGTTCAATTTCGAGCGTCTCGATATATTATGCGCCTGACTCGAACCTCCGAGTGAAAAGTTATGACCATTTGAATTTCTCGAGAGCTTCCGCTGTTCAATTCCGAGCGTCTCGATATATTATGCGCCTGAATCTGACATCCGAGTTAAAAGTTATGACCATTTGAATTTCTCGAGAGCTTCCGTTGTTCAATTTCGAGCGTCTCGATATATTATGCGCCTGACTCGGACATCCGAGTGAAAAGTTATGACCAGTTGAATTTCTCGAGAGCTTCCGTTGGTCAATTTCGAGCGTCTCGATATATTATGCGCCTGAATCTGACATCCGAGTTAAAAGTTATGACCATTTGAATATTCTCGAGAGCTTCCGCTGTTCAATTCCGAGCGTCTCGATATATTATGCGCCTGAATCTGACATCCGAGTCAAAAGTTATGACCATTTGAAATTCTCGAGAGCTTCCGTGTTCAATTTCGAGCGTCTCGATATATTATGCGC
>NW_024464714.1:38522-41245 GCF_000004515.6 Glycine max
TTTGAATCTGACCTACGTATGAAAATTAATGACCATTTGAATTTCTCGAGAGCTTCCGTTGTTCAATTTCTAACGTGTCGATATACTATGCGCCTGAATCTGACCTCCGTGTCAAAAGTTATGACCATTTGAATTTCTTGAGAGCTTCCGTTGCTCAATTTCTAGTGTCTCGATATATTAGGCGCCTAAATCTGATATCCGTGTCAAAAGTTATGACCATTTGAAATTCTCGAGAGCTTCCGTTGTTCAATTTCGAGCGCCTCGATATATTATGCGCCTGACTCGGACATCCGAGTTAAAAGTTATGACCTTTTGAATTTCTCGAGAGCTTCCGCTGTTTAATTCCGAGCGTCTCGATATATTATGCGCCTGAATCTGACATCCGAATTAAAAGTTATGACCATTTGAATTTCTCAAGAGCTTCCGTTGTTCAATTTCGAGCGTCTCGATATATTAAGCGCCTGACTCGGACATCCGAGTGAAAAGTTATGACCATTTGAAATTTCTCGAGAGCTTCCGCTGTTCAATTTCGAGCGTCTCGATATATTATGTGCCTGAATCTGACTCCGTGTCAAAGGTATGACCATTTGAATTTCTCGAGAGCTTCCGTTGTTCATTTTGAAGCGTCTCATATATTAATCCGCTTGAATCGGACCTCCGAGTGAAAAGTTATGACTATTTTGAATTTCTCGAGAGCTTCCGTTGTTCAATTTCGAGCGTCTCGATAAATTATGCGCTTGAATCGGACATCCGAGTGAAAAGTTATGGCTATTTGTATTTCTCGAAAGCTTCCGTTGTTCAATTTCGAGCGTCTCGATATATTATGCGCCTGAATCTGACCTCCGTGTGAAAATTAATGACCATTTGAATTTCTCGAGAGCTTCCGTTGTTCAATTTCTAACGTCTCGATATACTATGCGCCTGAATCTGACCTCCGTGTCAAAAGTTATGACCATTTGAATTTCTTGAGAGCTTCCGTTGCTCAATTTCGAGTGTCTCGATATATTAGGCGCCTGAATCTGACATCCGTGTCAAAAGTTATGACCATTTGAAATTCTTGAGAGCTTCCGTTGTTCAATTTCGAGCGTCTCGATATATTATGCGCAGGATTCGGGACCTTCGAGTGAAAAGGTATGGCCATTTTGAATTTCTCGAGAGCTTCCGTTGTTCAATTTCGAGCATCTCGATATATTATGTGCTTGAATTGGACCTCTGAGTGAAAATTTATGACCACTTGAATTTCTCGAGAGCTTCCGTTGTTCAATTTCGAGCGCCTCGATAAATTATGCGCTTGAATCGGACATCCGAGTGAAAAGTTATGGCTATTTGAATTTCTCGATAGCTTCTGTTGTTTAATTTCGAGCGTCTCGATATATTATGCGCCTGAATCTGACATCCGAGTTAAAAGTTATGACTACTTGAATTTCTCGAGAGCTTCCGTTGTTCAATTTCGAGCGTCTCGATATATTATGCGCCTGTATCTGACATCCGAGTTAAAAGTTATGACCATTTGAATTTCTCGAGAGCTTCCGCTGTTCAATTCCGAGCGTCTCGCCTATATTATGCGCCTGAATCTGACACCCGTGTCAAAAGTTATGACCATTTAAATTCTCGAGAGCTTCCGTTGTTCAATTTCGAGCGTCTCGATATATTATGCGCAAGAATCGGACCTTCGAGTGAAAAGTTATGGCTATTTGAATTTCTCGAGAGCTTCCGTTGTTCAATTTCGAGCATCTCGATATATTATGTGCCTGAATTGGACCTCTGAGTGAAAATTTATGACCACTTGAGTTTCTCGAGAGCTTCCGTTGTTCAATTTCAAGCGTCTCGATATATTATGCGTCTGAATCTGACCTCCGTGTCAAAGTTATGACCATTTGAATTTCTCTAGAGCTTCCGTTGTTCAATTCCGAGCGTCTCGATATATTATGCGCCTGAATCTGACATCCGAATTAAAAGTTATGACCATTTGAATTTCTCGAGAGCTTCCGTTGTTCAATTTCGAGCGTCTCGATATATTAACCGCCTGACTCGGACCACCGAGTGAAAAGTTATGACCATTTGAATTTCTCGAGAGCTTCCGCTGTTCAATTTCGAGCGTCTCGATATATTATGTGCCTGAATCTGACCTCCGTGTCAAAAGTTATGACCATTTGAATTTCTCGAGAGCTTCCGTTGTTCAATTTCGAGCGTCTCGATATATTAAGCGCCTGAATCTGAAATCCGAGTTAAAAGTTATGACCATTTGAATTTCTCGAGACCTTCCGTTGTTCAATTTTGAGCGTCTCGATATATTATGCGGCTGAATCTGACATCCGAGTTAAAAGTTATGACCATTTGAATTTCTCAAGAGCTTCAGTTGTTCAATTTCGAGCGTCTCGATATATTAAGCGCCTGAATCTGACATCCGAGTTAAAAGTTATGACCATTTGAATTTCTCGAGAGCTTCCGTTGATCAATTTCGAGCGTCTCGATATATTATGCGGCTGAATCTGACCTCCGTGTCAAAAGTTATGACCATTTGAATTTCTCGAGAGCTTCCGTTGTTCAATTTCGAGCGTCTCGATATATTATGCGCCTGACTCGGACATCCGAGTGAAAAGTTATGACCATTTGAATTTCTCGAGAGCTTCCGTTGTTCAATTCCGAGCGTCTCGATATATTATGCGCCTGAATCTGACATCCGAGTTAAAAGTTATGACCATTTGAATTTCTCGAGAGCT
>NW_024464714.1:42567-44747 GCF_000004515.6 Glycine max
TGCGCCTGAATCTGACCTCCGCGTCAAAACTTATGACCATTGGAATTTGTCGAGAGCTTCCATTGTTCAATTTCGAGCGTCTCGATATATTATGCGCCTGAAGATGACCTCCGTGTCAAAAGTTATGACCATTTGAATTTCTCGAGAGCTTCCGTTGTTCAATTTCGAGTGTCTCGATATATTATGCGCCGGACTCGGACCTCCAAGTGAAAAGTTATGACCATTTGAATTTCTCGAGAGCTTGCATTGTTCAATTTCGAGCGTCTCGATATATTATGCGCCTGAATTTGACATCCGAGTTAAAAGTTATGACCATTTGAATTTCTCGAGAGCTTCCGTTGTTCAATTTCGATCGTCTCGATATATTATGCGCCTGAATCTGACATCCGAGTTAAAAGTTATGACCATTTGAATTTCTCGAGAGCTTCCGTTGTTCAATTTCGAGCATCTCGATATATTATGCGCCTGAATCTGACATCCGAGTTAAAAGTTATGACCATTTGAATTTCTCGAGAGCTTCCGTTGTTCAATTTCGAGAGTTTCGATATATTATGCAATTGAATCGGACCTCCGAGTGAAAAGTTATGACCATTTGAATTTCTCGAGAGCTTCCATTGTTCAATTTCGAACATCTCGATATACTATGCGCCTGAATCTGACCTCCGCGTCAAAACTTATGACCATTGGAATTTCTCGAGAGCTTCCGTTGTTCAATTTCGAGCGTCTCGATATATTATGCGCCTGACTCGGACCTCCAAGTGAAAAGTTATGACCATTTGAATTTCTCGAGAGCTTGCATTGTTCAATTTCGAGCGTCTCGATATATTATGCGCCTGAATTTGACATCCGAGTTAAAAGTTATGACCATTTGAATTTCTCGAGAGCTTCCGTTGTTCAATTTCGAGCGTCTCGATATATTATGCGCCTGAATCTGACATCCGAGTTAAAAGTTATGACCATTTGAATTTCTTGAGAGCATCCGTTGTTCAATTTCGCGCGTCTCGATATATTAAGCGCCTGAATCTGACATCCGAGTTAAAAGTTATGAGCATTGGAATTTCTCGAGAGCTTCCATTGTTCAATTTCGAGCGTCTCGATATATTATGTGCCTGAATCTGACATCCGTGTCAAAAGTTATGACCATTTGAATTTCTCGAGAGCTTCCGTTGTTAGATTTCGAGCGTCTCGATATATTTTGCGCCTGAATCTGACATCCGAGTTAAAAGTTATGACCATTTGAATTTCTCGAGAGCTTCCGTTGTTCAATTTCGAGCGTCTCGATATATTATGCGCCTGAATCTGACATCCGTGTTAAAAGTTATGACCATTTGAATTTCTCGAGAGCTTCCGTTGTTCAATTTCGAGCGTCTCGATATATTATGCGCCTGAATCTGACATCCGTGTTAAAAGTTATGACCATTTGAATTTCTCGAGAGCTTCCGTTGTTCAATTTCGAGAGTTTCGATATATTATGCAATTGAATCGGACCTCCGAGTGAAAAGTTATGACCATTTGAATTTCTCGAGAGCTTCCATTGTTCAATTTCGAACATCTCGATATACTATGCGCCTGAATCTGACCTCCGCGTCAAAACTTATGACCATTGGAATTTCTCGAGAGCTTCCATTGTTCAATTTCGAGCGTCTCGATATATTATGCGCCTGAATATGACCTCCGTGTCAAAAGTTATGACCATTTGAATTTCTCGAGAGCTTCCGTTGTTCAATTTCGAGTGTCTCGATATATTATGCGCCTGACTCTGACCTCCGAGTGAAAAGTTATGACCATTTGAATTTCTCGAGAGCTTGCATTGTTCAATTTCGAGCGTCTCGATATATTATGCGCCTGAATCTGACATCCGAGTTAAAAGTTATGACCATTTGAATTTCTCGAGAGCTTCCGTTGTTCAATTTCGAGCGTCTCGATATATTATGCGCCTGAATCTGACATCCGAGTTAAAAGTTATGACCATTTGAATTTCTCGAGAGCTTCCGTTGTTCAATTTCCGAGCGTCTCGATATATTATGCGCCTGAATCTGACATCCGAGTCAAAAGTTATGACCATTTGAATTTCTCGAGAGCTTCCGTTGTCCAATTTCGAGCGTCTCGATATATTATGCGCCTGAATCTGACCTCCGAGTGAAAAGTTATGACCATTTGAATTCCTCGAGAGCTTCCGT
>NW_024464714.1:45934-49159 GCF_000004515.6 Glycine max
ACCGAGTACCCCGCTATTGGTCACTCCCTATTCACCTACCATTTGAATTTCTCAAGAGCTTCCGTTGTTCAATTTCGAGCGTCTCGATATATTATGCGCCAGAATCGGACCTCCGAGTGAAAAGTTATGGCTATTTGATATTCTTGAGAGCTTCCGTTGTTCAATTTAGAGCGTCTCGATATATTATGCGCCTGAATCTGACATCCGAGTTAAAAGTTATGACCATTTGAATTTCTCGAGAGCATCCGTTGATCAATTTCGAGCGTCTCGATATATTATGCGCCTGAATTTGACATCCGAGTTAAAAGTTATGACCATTTGAATTTCTCCAGAGCTTCCGTTGATCAATTTCGAGCGTCTCGATATATTATGCGCCTGAATCTGACATCCGAGTTAAAAGTTATGACCATTTGAATTTCTCGAGAGCTTCCGTTGTTCAATTTCGAGCGTCTCGATATATTATGTGCCTTAATCGGACCTCCGTGTGAAAAGTAATGACCATTTGAATTTCTCGAGAGCTTCCGTTGTTCAATTTCAAGCGTCTCGATATATTATGCGCTTGAATCGGACCTTCGAGTGAAATGTTATGGCTATTTGAATTTCTCGAGAGCTTCCGTTGTTAAATTTCGAGCGTCTCGATATATTATGCGTCTGAATCTGACCTCCGTGTCAAAGTTATGACCATTTGAATTTCTCGAGACCTTCCGTTGATCAATTTCGAGCGTCTCGATATATTATGCGCCTGAATCTGACATCCAAGTTAAAAGTTATGACCACTTGAATTTCTTGAGAGCTTCCGTCGTTCAATTTGGAGCGTCTCGATATATTATGCGCCTGAATCTGACATCCGAGTTAAAAGTTATGACCATTTGAATTTCTCGAGAGCTTCCGTTGTTCAATTTCGAGCGTCTCGATATATTATGTGCCTTAATCGGACCTCCGTGTGAAAAGTAATGACCATTTGAATTTCTCGAGAGCTTCCGTTGTTCAATT
This sequence comes from Glycine max, assembly GCF_000004515.6. Taxonomy (NCBI): domain Eukaryota; kingdom Viridiplantae; phylum Streptophyta; class Magnoliopsida; order Fabales; family Fabaceae; genus Glycine; species Glycine max. The sequence continues at coordinate 46,928 of NW_024464714.1, forward strand.
TCAAGCGTCTCGATATATTATGCGCTTGAATCGGACCTTCGAGTGAAATGTTATGGCTATTTGAATTTCTCGAGAGCTTCCGTTGTTAAATTTCGAGCGTCTCGATATATTATGCGTCTGAATCTGACCTCCGTGTCAAAGTTATGACCATTTGAATTTCTCGAGAGCTTCCGTTGTTCAATTTCGAGCGTCTCAATATATTATGCGCCTGAATCTGACCTCCGTGTCAAAAGTTATGACCATTTGAATTTCTCAAGAGCTTCCGTTGTTCAATTTCGAGCGTCTCGATATATTATGCGCCAGAATCGGACCTCCGAGTGAAAAGTTATGGCTATTTGATATTCTTGAGAGCTTCCGTTGTTCAATTTAGAGCGTCTCGATATATTATGCGCCTGAATCTGACATCCGAGTTAAAAGTTATGACCATTTGAATTTCTCGAGAGCATCCGTTGATCAATTTCGAGCGTCTCGATATATTATGCGCCTGAATTTGACATCCGAGTTAAAAGTTATGACCATTTGAATTTCTCCAGAGCTTCCGTTGATCAATTTCGAGCGTCTCGATATATTATGCGCCTGAATCTGACATCCGAGTTAAAAGTTATGACCATTTGAATTTCTCGAGAGCTTCCGTTGTTCAATTTCGAGCGTCTCGATATATTATGTGCCTTAATCGGACCTCCGTGTGAAAAGTAATGACCATTTGAATTTCTCGAGAGCTTCCGTTGTTCAATTTCAAGCGTCTCGATATATTATGCGCTTGAATCGGACCTTCGAGTGAAATGTTATGGCTATTTGAATTTCTCGAGAGCTTCCGTTGTTAAATTTCGAGCGTCTCGATATATTATGCGTCTGAATCTGACCTCCGTGTCAAAGTTATGACCATTTGAATTTCTCGAGAGCTTCCGTTGTTCAATTTCGAGCGTCTCAATATATTATGCGCCTGAATCTGACCTCCGTGTCAAAAGTTATGACCATTTGAATTTCTCAAGAGCTTCCGTTGTTCAATTTCGAGCGTCTCGATATATTATGCGCCAGAATCGGACCTCCGAGTGAAAAGTTATGGCTATTTGATATTCTTGAGAGCTTCCGTTGTTCAATTTAGAGCGTCTCGATATATTATGCGCCTGAATCTGACATCCGAGTTAAAAGTTATGACCATTTGAATTTCTCGAGAGCATCCGTTGATCAATTTCGAGCGTCTCGATATATTATGCGCCTGAATCTGACATCCGAGTTAAAAGTTATGACCATTTGAATTTCTCGAGAGCTTCCGTTGTTCAATTTCGAGCGTCTCGATATATTATGCGCCTGAATCTGACATCTCGAGTTAAAAGTTATGACCATTTGAATTTCTCGAGAGCTTCCGTTGTTCAATTTCAAGCGTCTCGATATATTATGCGGCTGAATCTGACATCCGAGTTAAAAGTTATGACCATTTGAATGTCTCGAGAGCTTCCGTTGTTAAATTTCGAGCGTCTCGATATATTAAGCGGCTGAATCTTACATCCAAGTTAAAAGTTATGACATTTTGAATTTCTCGAGAGCTTCCGTTTTTCAATTTCGAGCATCTCGATATATTATGCGCCTGAATCTGACATCCGAGTTAAAACTTATGACCACATGATAATCTCGAGAGCTTCAGTTGTTCAATTTCGAGCGTCTCGATATATTATGTGCCTGAATCGGACCTCCGTGTGGAAAGTAATAACCATTTGAGTTTCTCGAGAGCTTCCGTTGTTCAATTTCAAGCGTCTCGATATATTATGCGTTTGAATCTGACCTCCGTGTCAAAGTTATGACCATTTGAATTTCTCGAGAGCTTCCGTTGTTCAATTTCAAGCGTCTCAATATATTATGCGCTAGAATCGGACCTGCAAGTGAAAAGTTATGGCTATTTGAATTTCTCGAGAGCTTCCGTTGTTCAATTTCGAACATCTCGATATATTATGTGCCTGAATTGGACCTCTGAGTTAAAATTTATGACCACTTGAATTTCTCGAGAGCTTCCGTTGTTCAATTTCGAGCGTCTCGATAAATTATTCGCTAGAATCGGACATCCGAGTGAAAAGTTATGGCTATTTGAATTTCTCGATAGCTTCCGTTGTTTAATTTCGAGCGTCTCGATATATTATGCGCCTGAATCTGACATCCGAGTTAAAAGTTATGACTACTTGAATTTCTCGAGAGCTTCCGTTGTTCAATTTCGAGCGTCTTGAAGTGTAATAGCGC
>NW_024464714.1:49259-54671 GCF_000004515.6 Glycine max
AATTTCTCGAGAGCTTCCGTTGTTCAATTTCGAGCGTCTCGATATATTATGCGCTTGAATCGGACCTCCGAGTGAAAAGTTATGGCCATTTGAATTTCTCGAGAGCTTCCGTTGTTCAATTTCAAGCGTCTCGATATATTATGCGCCTGAATCTGACCTCCGTGTCAAAGTTATGACCATTTGAATTTCTCGAGAGCTTCCGCTGTTCAATTTCAAGCGTCTCGATATATTATGCGCAAGAATCGGACCTTCGAGAGAAAAGTTATGGCTATTTGAATTTCTTGAGAGCTTCCGTTGTTCAATTTCGAGCATCTCGATATATTATGTGCCTGAATTGGACCTCTGAGTGAAAATTTATGACCACTTGAATTTCTCGAGAGCTTCCGTTGTTCAATTTCGAGCGTCTCGGTAAATTATGCGCTTGAATCGGACATCCGAGTGAAAAGTTATGGCTATTTGAATTTCTCGATAGCTACCGTTGTTTAATTTCGAGCGTCTCGATATATTATGCGCCTGAATCTGACATCCGAGTTAAAAGTTATGACTACTTGAATTTCTCGAGAGCTTCCGTTGTTCAATTTCGAGCGTCTTGATATATTAAGCGCCTGAATCTGACATCCGAGTTAAAAGTTATGACCATTTGAATTTCTTGAGACCTTCCGTTGTTCAATTTCGAGCGTCTCGATATATTATGCGGCTGAATCTGACATCCGAGTTAATAGTTATGATCATTTGAATTTCTCGAGAGCTTCCGTTGTTCAATTTCGAGCGACTCGATATATTAAGCGGCTGTATCTGACATCCAAGTTAAAAGTTATGACAATTTGAATTTCTCGAGAGCTTCCGTTGTTCAATTTCGAGCGTCTCGATATATTATGCGCCTAAATCTAACCTCCGTGTCAAAAGTTATGACCATTTGAATTTCTCGAGAGCTTCCGTTGTTCAATTTCGAGCGTCTCGATATATTATGCGCCTGAATCGGACCTCCGAGTGAAAAGTTATGGCTATTTGTTATTCTCGAGAGCTTCAGTTGTTCAATTTCGAGCGTCTCGATATATTATGTGCCTGAATCGGACCTCCGTGTGGAAAGTAATAACCATATGAGATTCTCGAGAGCTTCCGTTGTTCAATTTCAAGCGTCTCGATATATTATGCGTCTGAATCTGACCGTCGTGTCAAAGTTATGACCATTTAAATTTCTCGAGAGCTTGCGTTGTTCAATTTCAAGCGTCTCGATATATTATGCGCTAGAATCGGACCTTCGAGTGAAAAGTTATGGCTATTTGAATTTCTCGAGAGCTTCCGTTGTTCAATTTCGAGCATCTCGATATATTATGTGCCTGAATTGGACTTCTGAGTGAAAATTTATGACCACTTGAATTTCTCGAGAGCTTCCGTTGTTCAATTTCGAGCGTCTCGATAAATTATGCGCTTTAATCGGACATCCGAGTGAAAAGTTATGTTTATTTGAATTTCTCGATAGCTTCCGTTGTTTAATTTCGAGCATCTCGATATATTATGCGCCTGAATCTGACATCCGAGTTAAAAGTTATGACTACTTGAATTTCTCGAGAGCTTCCGTTGTTCAATTTCGAGCGTCTTGATATATTATGCGCCTGAATGGACCTCCGAGTGAAAAGTCATCGCTATTTGATAATCTCGAGAGCTTCAAGTTTTCAATTTCAAGCGTCTCGATATATTATGTGCCTGAATCGGACCTCCGTGTGAAAATTAATGACCATTTGAATTTCTCGAGAGCTTCCGTTGTTCAATTTCGAACGTCTCGATATACTATGCGCCTGAATCTGACCTCCGTGTGTAAAGTTATCACCATTTATATATCTTGAGAGCTTCCGTTGCTCAATTTCGAGTGTCTCGATATATTAGGCGCTTGAATCTGACCTCCGTGTCAAAAGTTATGACCGTTTGAAATTCTCGAGAGCTTCCGTTGTTCAATTTCGAGCGTCTCGATATATTATGCGCTTGAATCGGACCTCCGAGTGAAAAGTTATGGCCATTTGAATTTCTCGAGAGCTTCCGTTGTTCAATTTCAAGCGTCTCGATATATTATGCGCCTGAATCTGACCTCCGTGTCAAAGTTATGACCATTTGAATTTCTCGAGAGCTTCCGTTGTTCAATTTCAAGCGTCTCGATATATTATGCGCAAGAATCGGACCTTCGAGTGAATAGTTATGGCTATTTGAATTTCTCGAGAGCTTCCGTTGTTCAATTTCGAGCATCTCGATATATTATGTGCCTGAATTGGACCTCTGAGTGAAAATTTATGACCACTTGAATTTCTCGAGAGCTTCCGTTGTTCCATTTCGCACGTCTCGATAAATTATGCGCTTGAATCGGACATCCGAGTGAAAAGTTATGGCTATTTGAATTTCTCGATAGCTTCCGTTGTTTAATTTCGAGCGTCTCGATATATTATGCGCCTGAATCTGACATCCGAGTTAAAAGTTATGACTACTTGAATTTCTCGAGAGCTTCCGTTGTTCAATTTCGAGCGTCTTGATATATTAAGCGCCTGAATCTGACATCCGAGTTAAAAGTTAAGACCATTTGAATTTCTCGAGACCTTCCGTTGTTCAATTTCGAGCGTCTCGATATATTATGCGGCTGAATCTGACATCCGAGTTAAAAGTTATGATCATTTGAATTTCTCGAGAGCTTCCGTTGTTCATTTCGAGCGTCTCGATATATTAAGCGGCTGAATCTGACATCCAAGTTAAAAGTTATGACAATTTGAATTTCTCGAGAGCTTCCGTTGTTCAATTTTGAGCGTCTCGATATATTATGCGCCTGAATCTGACATCCGAGTTAAAACTTATGACCACATGATAATCTCGAGAGCTTCAGTTGTTCAATTTCGAGCGTCTCGATATATTATGTGCCTGAATCGGACCTCCGTGTGGAAAGTAATAACCATTTGAGTTTCTCGAGAGCTTCCGTCGTTCAATTTCAAGCGTCTCGATATATTATGCGTTTGAATCTGACCTCCGTGTCAAAGTTATGACCATTTGAATTTCTCGAGAGCTTCCGTTGTTCAATTTCAAGCGTCTCAATATATTATGCGCTAGAATCGGACCTCCGAGTGAAAGGTTATGGCTATTTGATATTCTCGAGAGCTTCAGTTGTTCAATTTCGAGCGTCTCGATATATTATGTGCCTGAATCGGACTTTCGTGTGGAAAGTAACAACCATTTGAGTTTCTCGAGAGCTTCCGTTGTTCAATTTCAAGCGTCTCGATATATTATGTGCCTGAATTGGACCTCTGAGTGAAAATTTATGACCACTTGAATTTCTCGAGAGCTTCCGTTGTTCAATTTCGAGCGTCTCGATAAATTATGCGCTTGAATCGGACATCCGAGTGAAAAGTTATGGCAATTTGAATTTCTCGATAGCTTCCGTTGTTCAATTTCGAGCGTCTCGATATATTATGTGCCTGAATCTGACATCCGAGTTAATAGTTATGAGTACTTGAATTTCTCGAGAGCTTCCGTTGTTCAATTTCGAGCGTCTTGATATATTAAGCGCCTGAATCTGACATCCGAGTTAAAAGTTATGACAATTTGAATTTCTCGAGACCTTCCGTTGTTCAATTTCGAGCGTCTCGATATATTATGCGGCAGAATCTGACATCCGAGTTAAAAGTTTTGACCATTTGAATTTCTCGAGAGCTTCCGTTGTTCAATTTCGAGCGTGTCGATATATTAAGCGGCTGAATCTGACATCCAAGTTAAAAGTTATGACAATTTGAATTTCTCGATAGCTTCCGTTGTTCAATTTCGAGCGTCTCGATATATTATGCGGCTGAATCTGACATCCGTGTCAAAAGTTATGACCATTTGAATTTCTCGAGAGCTTCCGTTGTTCAATTTCGAGCGTCTCGATATATTATGTGCCTGAATCGGACCTCCGTGTCGAAAGTAATAACCATTTGAGTTTCTCGAGAGCTTCCGTTGTTCAATTTCAAGCGTCTCGATATATTATGCGTCTGAATCTGACATCCGTGTCAAAGTTATGACCATTTGAATTTCTCGAGAGCTTACGTTGTTCAATTTCCAGAGTCTCGATATATTATGCGCTAGAATCGGACCTTCGAGTGAAAAGTTATGGCTCTTTGAATTTCTCGAGAGCTTCTGTTGTTCAATTTCGAGCATCTCGATATATTATGTGCCTGAATTGGACCTCTGAGTGAAAATTTATGACCACTTGAATTTCTCGAGAGCTTCCGTTGTTCAATTTCGAGCGTCTCGATAAATTATGCGCTTGAATCGGACATCCGAGTGAAAAGTTATGGCTATTTGAATTTCTCGATAGCTTCCGTTGTTTAATTTCGGGCGTCTCGATATATTATGCGCCTGAATTTGACATCCGAGTTAAAAGTTATGACTACTTGAATTTCTCGAGAGCTTCCGTTGTTCAATTTCGAGCGTCTTGATATATTAAGCACCTGAATCTGACATCCGAGTTAAAAGTTATGACCATTTGAATTTCTCGAGAGCTTCCGTTGTTCAATTTCAAGCGTCTCGATATATTATGCGGCTGAATCTGACATCCTAGTTAAAAGTTATGACCATTTGAATGTCTCGAGAGCTTCCATTGTTCAATTTCGAGCGTCTCGATATATTAAGCGGCTGAATCTTACATCCAAGTTAAAAGTTATGACATTTTGAATTTCTCGAGAGCTTCCGTTTTTCAATTTCGAGCATCTCGATATATTATGCGCCTGAATCTGACATCCGAGTTAAAACTTATGACCACATGATAATCTCGAGAGCTTCAGTTGTTCAATTTCGAGCGTCTCGATATATTATGTGCCTGAATCGGACCTCCGTGTGGAAAGTAATAACCATTTGAGTTTCTCGAGAGCTTCCGTTGTTCAATTTCAAGCGTCTCGATATATTATGCGTTTGAATCTGACCTCCGTGTCAAAGTTATGACCATTTGAATTTCTCGAGAGCTTCCGTTGTTCAATTTCAAGCGTCTCAATATATTATGCGCTAGAATCGGACCTGCAAGTGAAAAGTTATGGCTATTTGAATTTCTCGAGAGCTTCCGTTGTTCAATTTCGAACATCTCGATATATTATGTGCCTGAATTGGACCTCTGAGTTAAAATTTATGACCACTTGAATTTCTCGAGAGCTTCCGTTGTTCAATTTCGAGCGTCTCGATAAATTATTCGCTAGAATCGGACATCCGAGTGAAAAGTTATGGCTATTTGAATTTCTCGATAGCTTCCGTTGTTTAATTTCGAGCGTCTCGATATATTATGCGCCTGAATCTGACATCCGAGTTAAAAGTTATGACTACTTGAATTTCTCGAGAGCTTCCGTTGTTCAATTTCGAGCGTCTTGATATATTAAGCGCCTGAATCTGACATCTGAGTTAAAAGTTATG
>NW_024464714.1:55114-56075 GCF_000004515.6 Glycine max
CGAGTGAAAAGTTATGACCACTTGAATTTCTCGAGAGCTTCCGTTGTTCAATTTCGAGCGTCTCGATATATTATGCGCCTGAATCTGACATCCGAGTTAAAAGTTATGACCATTTGAATTTCTCGAGACCTTCCGTTGATCAATTTCGAGCGTCTCGATATATTATGCGCCTGAATCTGACATCCGAGTTAAAAGTTATGACCATTTGAATTTCTCGAGACCTTCCGTTGATCAATTTCGAGCGTCTCGATATATTATGCGCCTGAATCTGACATCCCGAGTTAAAAGTTATGACCACTTGAATTTCTTGAGAGCTTCCGTCGTTCAATTTGGAGCGTCTCGATATATTATGCGCCTGAATCTGACATCCGAGTTAAAAGTTATGACCATTTGAATTTCTCGAGAGCTTCCGTTGTTCAATTTCGAGCGTCTCGATATATTATGTGCCTTAATCGGACCTCCGTGTGAAAAGTAATGACCATTTGAATTTCTCGAGAGCTTCCGTTGTTCAATTTCAAGCGTCTCGATATATTATGCGCTTGAATCGGACCTTCGAGTGAAATGTTATGGCTATTTGAATTTCTCGAGAGCTTCCGTTGTTCAATTTCGAGCGTCTCGATATATTATGCGCCTGAATCTGACATCCGAGTTAAAAGTTATGACCACATGAATTTCTCGAGAGCTTCCATTGTTCAATTTCGAGCGTCTCGATATATTAAGCGCCTGAATCTGACATCCGAGTTAAAAGTTATGACCATTTGAATTTCTCGAGACCTTCCCTTGTTCAATTTCGAGCGTCTCGATATATTATGCGCCTGAATCTGACATCCGAGTTAATAGTTATGACCATTTGAATTTCTCGAGAGCTTCCGTTGTTCAATTTCGAGCGTCTCGATATATTAAGCGCCTGTATCTGACATCCAAGTTAAAAGTTATGACAATTTGAATTTCTCGAGAGCTT
>NW_024464714.1:56175-59427 GCF_000004515.6 Glycine max
TTTCGAGCATCTCGATATATGATGTGCCTGAATTGGACCTCTAAGTGAAAATTTATGACCACTTGAATTTCTCGAGAGCTTCCGTTGTTCAATTTCGAGCGTCTCGATATATTATGCGGCTGAATCTGACATCCGAGTTAAAAGTTATGACCATTTGAATGTCTCGAGAGCTTCCGTTGTTCAATTTCGAGCGTCTCGATATATTAAGCGGCTGAATCTTACATCCAAGTTAAAAGTTATGACATTTTGAATTTCTCGAGAGCTTCCGTTGTTCAATTTCGAGCATCTCGATATATTATGCGCCTGAATCTGACATCCGAGTTAAAACTTATGACCACATGATAATCTCGAGAGCTTCAGTTGTTCAATTTCGAGCGTCTCGATATATTATGTGCCTGAATCGGACCTCCGTGTGGAAAGTAATAACCATTTGAGTTTCTCGAGAGCTTCCGTCGTTCAATTTCAAGCGTCTCGATATATTATGCGTTTGAATCTGACCTCCGTGTCAAAGTTATGACCATTTGAATTTCTCGAGAGCTTCCGTTGTTCAATTTCAAGCGTCTCAATATATTATGCGCTAGAATCGGACCTGCGAGTGAAAAGTTATGGCTATTTGAATTTCTCGAGAGCTTCAGTTGTTCAATTTCGAGCATCTCGATATATTATGTGCCTGAATTGGACCTCTGAGTTAAAATTTATGACCACTTGAATTTCTCGAGAGCTTCCGTTGTTCAATTTCGAGCGTCTCGATAAATTATTCGCTAGAATCGGACATCCGAGTGAAAAGTTATGGCTATTTGAATTTCTCGATAGCTTCCGTTGTTTAATTTCGAGCGTCTCGATATATTATGCGCCTGAATCTGACATCCGAGTTAAAAGTTATGACTACTTGAATTTCTCGAGAGCTTCCGTTGTTCAATTTCGAGTGTCTTGATATATTAAGCGCCTGAATCTGACATCTGAGTTAAAAGTTATGACCATTTGAATTTCTCGAGAGCTTCCGTTGTTCAATTTCGAGCGTCTCGATATATTATGCGCCTGAATCTGACATCCGAGTTGAGACGGGATGCACTTATCGCTGTTTCGAGAGCTTGCGTTGTTCAATTTCAAGAGTCTCGATATATTATGCGCTAGAATCGGACCTTCGAGTGAAAAGTTATGGCTATTTGAATTTCTCGAGAGCTTCCGTTGTTCAATTTCGAGCATCTCGATATAATATGCGCCTCAATCTGACCTTCTTGTCAAAACTTATGACCATTTGAATTTCTTGAGAGCGTCCGTTGTTCAATTTCGAGCGTCTCGATATATTAGGCGCCTGAATCTGACCTCCGTGTCAAAAGTTATGACAATTTGAAATTCTCGAGAGCTTCCGTTGTTCATTTTCGAGCGTCTCGATATATTATGCGCTTGAATCGAACCTCCGAGTGAAAAGTTATGGCTATTTGAATTTCTCGAGAGCTTCCGTTGATCAATTTCGAGCATCTCGATATATTATGCGCTTGAATCGGACCTCCGAGTGAAAAGTTATGGCCATTTGAATTTCTCGAGAGCTTCCGTTGGTCAATTTCGAGCTTCTCGATATATTATGCGCCTGAATCGGACCTCCGAGTGAAAAGTTATGTCTATTTGATATTCTCGAGAGTTTCAGTTGTTCAATTTCGAGCGTCTCGATATATTATGTGCCTGAATCGGACCACCGTGTGAAAAGTAATGACAATTTGAATTTCTCGAGAGCTTCCGTTATTCAATTTCAAGCGTCTTGATATATTATGCGCCTGAATCTGACCCTCCGTGTCAAAGTTATGACCATTTGAATTTCTCGAGAGCTTCCGTTGTTCAATTTCAAGCGTCCCGATATATTATGCGCTTAAATCGGACCTTCGAGTGAAAAGTTATGGCTATTTGAATTTCTCGAGAGCTTCCGTTGTTAAATTTCAAGCGTCTCGATATATTATGCGCCTGAATCTGACCTCCGTGTTAGAAGTTATGACCATTTGAATATCTCGAGAGCTTCCATTGTTCAATTTCGAGCGTCTCGATATATTATGCGCCTGAAGATGACCTCCGTGTCAAAAGTTATGACCATTTGAATTTCCTGAGAGCTTCCGTTGTTCAATTTCGAGCGTCTCGATATATTATGCGCCTGACTCGGACCTCCAAGTGAAAAGTTATGACCATTTGAATTTCTCGAGAGCTTCTGTTGTTCAATTTCGAGCGTCTCGATATATTATGCGCCTGACTCTGACATCCGTGTCAAATGTTATGACCATTTGAATTTCTCGAGAGCTTCCGTTGTTCAATTTCGATAGTCTCGATATATTAAGCGCCTGAATCTGACATCCGTGTCAAAAGTTATGACCATTTGAATTTCTCGAGATCTTCCATTGTTCAATTTCGAGCGTCTCGATATATTATGCGCCTGAATCTGACATCCGAGTTAAAAGTGATGACCATCGGAATTTCTCGAGAGCTTCCATTGTTCAATTTCGAACATCTCGATATACTATGCGCCTGAATCTGACCTCCGTGTCAAACTTATGACCATTTGAATTTCTTGAGAGGTTCCGTTGTTCAATTTCGAGCGTCTCGAAATATTAGGCGCCTGAATCTGACCTCCGTGTCAAAAGTTATGACCATTTGAAATTCTCGAGAGCTTCCGTTGTTGAATTTCGAGCGTCTCGATATATTATGCGCTTGAATCGGACCTTCATGTGAAAAGTTATGGCTATTTGAATTTCTCGAGAGCTTCCGTTGTTCTATTTCGAGCATCTCGATATATTATGCGCTTGAATCGGACCTCAGTGTCAAAAGTTATGACCATTTGAATTTCTTGAGAGCGTCCGTTGCTCAATTTCGAGTGTCTCGATATATTAGGCGCCTGAATCTGACCTCCGTGTCAAAATTATGACCATTTGAAATTCTTGAGAGCTTCCGTTGCTCAATTTCAAGCATCTCGATATATTATGCGCCTGAATCTGACCTCCGTGTCAATAGTTATGACCATTTGAAATTCTCGAGAGCTTCCGTTGTTCAATTTCGAGCGTCTCGATATATTATACGCTTGAATCGGACCTTCGAGTGAAATGTTATGGCCATTTGAATTTCTTGAGAGCTTTCGTTGTTCAATTTCGAGCGTCTTGATATATTATGCGCTTGAATAGGACCTCCGAGTGAAAAGTTATGGCTATTTGAATTTCTCGAGAGCTTCCGTTGTTCAATTTCGAGCATCTTGATATATTATGCGCCTGAATC
>NW_024464714.1:59527-60028 GCF_000004515.6 Glycine max
TGACCATTTGAATTTCTCGAGAGCTTCCGTGGTTCAATTTCGAGCGTCTCGATATATTATGCGCCGGAATCTGACATCCGAGTTAAAAGTTATGACCACTCGAATTTCTCGAGAGCTTCCGTCGTTCAATTTGGAGCGTCTCGATATATTATGCGCCTGAATCTGACATCCGAGTTCAAAGTTATGACCATTTGAATTTCTCGAGAGGTTCCCTTGTTCAATTTCGAGCATCTCGATATATTATGCGCCTGAATCGGACCTCCTTGTGAAAAGTAATGACCATTTGAATTTCTCGAGAGCTTCCGTCGTTCAACTTCAAGCGTCTCGATATAATATGCGCCTGAATCGGACCTCCTCGTTAAAAGTTATGACCACATGAATATCTCAAGACCTTCCGTTGTTCAATTTCGAGCGTCTCGATATATTATGCGCCAGAATCGGACCTCCAGAGTGAAAAGTTATGGCTATTTGATATTCTTGAGAGCTTCCGTTGTTCAATTT
>NW_024464714.1:61995-64717 GCF_000004515.6 Glycine max
AGAACTTCCGTTGTTCAATTTCGAGCGTCTCGATATATTAAGCGCCTGAATCTGACATCCGAGTTAAAAGTTATGACCATTGGAATTTCTCGAGAGCTTCCATTGTTCAATTTCGAGCGTCTCGATATAATATACGCCTGAATCTGACATCCGTGTCAAAAGTTATGACCATTTGAATTTCTCGAGAGCTTCCGTTGTTCAATTTCGAACGTCTCGATATATTATGCGCCTGAATCTGACATCCGAGTTAAAAGTTATGACCATTTGAATTTCTCGAGAGCTTCCTTTGTTCAATTTCGAGCGTCTCGATATATTATGCAATTGAATTGGACCTCCGAGTGAAAAGTTATGACCATTTGAATTTCTCGAGAGCTTCCATTGTTCAATTTCGAACATCTCGATATACTATGCGCCTGAATCTGACCTCCGTGTCAAAAGTTATGACCATTTGAATTTCTTGAGAGCGTCCGTTGTTCAATTTCGAGCGTCTCGAAATATTAGGCGCCTGAATCTGACCTCCGTGTCAAAAGTTATGACCATTTGAAATTCTCGAGAGCTTCCGTTGTTGAATTTCGAGCGTCTCGATATATTATGCGCTTGAATCGGACCTTCATGTGAAAAGTTATGGCTATTTGAATTTCTCGAGAGCTTCCGTTGTTCTATTTCGAGCATCTCGATATATTATGCGCTTGAATCGGACCTCAGTGTCAAAAGTTATGACCATTTGAATTTCTTGAGAGCGTCCGTTGCTCAATTTCGAGTGTCTCGATATATTAGGCGCCTGAATCTGACCTCCGTGTCAAAATTATGACCATTTGAAATTCTTGAGAGCTTCCGTTGCTCAATTTCAAGCATCTCGATATATTATGCGCCTGAATCTGACCTCCGTGTCAATAGTTATGACCATTTGAAATTCTCGAGAGCTTCCGTTGTTCAATTTCGAGCGTCTCGATATATTATGCGCGTGAATCTGACATCCGAGTTAAAAGTTATGACTATTTGAATTTCTCGAGAGCTTCCGTTGTTCAATTTCGAGCGTCTCGATATATTATGCGCCTGAATCTTACATCCGAGTTAAAAGTTATGACCATTTGAATTTCTCGAGAGCTTCCGTTGTTCAATTTAGAGCGTCTCGATATATTATGCGCCTGAATCTGACGTCCGAGTTAAAAGTTATGACCATTTGAATTTCTCGAGAGCTTCCGTTGTTCAATTTTGAGCGTCTCGATATATTATGCGCCTGAATCTGACCTCCGTGTGAAAATTAATGACCATTTGAATTTCTCGAGAGCTTCCGTTGTTCAATTTCGAACGTCTCGATATACTATGCGCCTGAATCTGACCTCAGTGTCAAAAGTTATGACCATTTGAATTTCTTGAGAGCGTCCGTTGCTCAATTTCGAGTGTCTCGATATATTAGGCGCCTGAATCTGACCTCCGTGTCAAAATTATGACCATTTGAAATTCTTGAGAGCTTCCGTTGCTCAATTTCAAGCATCTCGATATATTATGCGCCTGAATCTGACCTCCGTGTCAATAGTTATGACCATTTGAAATTCTCGAGAGCTTCCGTTGTTCAATTTCGAGCGTCTCGATATATTATACGCTTGAATCGGACCTTCGAGTGAAATGTTATGGCCATTTGAATTTCTCGAGAGCTTTCGTTGTTCAATTTCGAGCGTCTTGATATATTATGCGCTTGAATAGGACCTCCGAGTGAAAAGTTATGGCTATTTGAATTTCTCGAGAGCTTCCGTTGTTCAATTTCGAGCATCTTGATATATTATGTGACTGAATCTGACCTCCGAGTGAAAAGTAATGACCATTTGAATTTCTCGACAACTTCGGTTGTTCAGTTTCAAGCATCTCGATATATTATGCGCCTGAATCTGACCTCCGTGTCAAAAGTTATGACCATTTGAATTTCTCGATATTTTCCGTTGTTCAATTTTGAGAGTCTCGATATATTATGCGCTTGAATCGGATATCCGAGTGAAAAGTTATGGCCATTTGAATTTCTCGAGAGCTTTCGTTGTTCAATTTCGAGCGTCCCGATATATTATGCGCCTGAATCTGACATCCGAGTTAAAAGTTATGACCATTTGAATTTCTTAAGAGCTTCAATTGTTCAATTTCGAGCGTCTCGATATATTATGCGCCTGAAGCTGACCTCCGTGTCAAAAGTTATGACCATTTGAATTTTTCGGGAGCTTCCGTTGTTCAATTTCGAGCGTCTCCATATATTATGCGCCTTACTCGGACCTCCGAGTGAAAAGTTATGACCATTTGAATTTCTCGAGAGCTTATGTTGTTCAATTTTGAGCGTCTCAATATATTATGCGCTTGAATCGGACCTCCGAGTGAAAAGTTATGGCTATTTGAATTTCTCGAGAGCTTCTGTTGTTCAATTTCGAGCGTCTCGATATATTATGCGCTTGAATCCGACTTCAGTGTCAAAAGTTATGACCATTTGAATTTCTTGAGAGCTTCCGTTGCTCAATTTCGAGCGTCTCGATATATTAGGCGCCTAAATCTGACCTCCGTGTCAAAAGTTATGACCATTTGAAATTCTCGACAGCATCCGTTGTTCAATTTCGAGCGTCTCGATATATTATGCGCGTGAATCGAACCTCCGAGTTAAAAGTTATGGGCATTTGAATTTCTCTAGAGCTTCTGTTGTTGGATTTCGAGCATCTCGATATATTATGCACTTGAATCGGAC
>NW_024464714.1:64848-67891 GCF_000004515.6 Glycine max
GCTTCCATTGTTCAATTTCTGAGCATCTCGATATACTATGCGCCTGAATCTGACCCCCGTGTCAAAAGTTATGACCATTTGAATTTCTTGAGAGCGTCCGTTGTTCAATTTCGAGCGTCTCGATATATTTGGCGCCTGAATCTGACCTTCGTGTCAAAAGTTATGACCATTTCAGATTCTCGAGATCTTCCGTTGTTCAATTTCGAGCGTCTCGATATATTATGCGCTTGAATCAGACCTCCGAGTGAAAACTTATGGCTATTTGAATTTCTCGAGAGCTTCCGTTGTTCAATTTCGAGCGTCTCGATATATTATGCGCCTAAATCGGACCTCCGTGTCAAAGTTATGATCATTTGAATTTCTCGAGACCTTCCGTTGTTCAAATTCAAGCGTCTCGATATATTATGCGCTTGAATCGGACCTTCGAGTGAAAACTTATGGCTATTTAAATTTCCCGAGAGCTTCCGTTGTTCAATTTCGAGCGTCTCGATATATTATGCGCCTGAATCTGACCTCCGTGTGAAAAGTCATAACCATGTGAATATCTTGAGAGCTTCTGTTGTTTAATTTCGAGCGTCTCGATATATTATGCGCCTGAATCTGACATCCAAATTAAAAGTTATGACCTTTTGAATTTCACGAGAGCTTGCGTTGTTTAATTTCGAGCGTCTCGATATATTATGCGCCTGAATCTGACATCCTAATTAAAAGTTATGACCTTTTGAATTTCACGAGAGCTTGCGTTGTGTAATTTCGAGCGTCTCAATATATTATGCGCCTGAATCTGACCTCCGAGTGAAAAGTTATGAGCATTTGAATTTCTCGAGAATTTCCGTTGTTCAATTTCGAGCGTCTCGATATATTATGCGCCTGAATCTGACATCCGAGTTAAAAGTTATGACCATTTGAATTTCTCGAGAGCTTCTGTTGTTCAATTTCGAGCGTCTCGATATATTATGCGCCTGAATCTGACATCCGAGTGAAAAGTTATGACAATTTGAATTTCTCGAGAGCATCCGTTATTCAATTTTGAGCGTCTCGATATATTAAGCGCTTGAATCTGACATCCGAGTTAAAAGTTATGACCATTTGAAATTCTCGACAGCATCCGTTGCTCAATTTCGAGCGTCTCGATATATTATGCGCGTGAATCGAACCTCCGAGTTAAAAGTTATGGCCATTTGAATTTCTCTAGAGCTTCTGTTGTTCAATTTCGAGCATCTCGATATATTATGCACTTGAATCGGACATCCGAGTGAAAAGTTATGGCTATTTGAATTTCTCGAGAGCTTCCGTTGTTCAATTTCGAGCGTCTCGATATATTATGCACCTGAATCTGACCTCCGTTTGAAAATTAATGACCATTTGAATTTCTCGAGAGCTTCCATTGTTCAATTTCGAGCATCTCGATATACTATGCGCCTGAATCTGACCCCCGTGTCAAAAGTTATGACCATTTGAATTTCTTGAGAGCGTCCGTTGTTCAATTTCGAGCGTCTCGATATATTTGGCGCCTGAATCTGACCTTCGTGTCAAAAGTTATGACCATTTCAGATTCTCGAGATCTTCCGTTGTTCAATTTCGAGCGTCTCGATATATTATGCGCTTGAATCAGACCTCCGAGTGAAAAGTTATGGCTATGTGAATTTCTCGAGAGCTTCCGTTGTTCAATTTCGAGCGTCTCGATATATTATGCGCGTGAATCGGACCTCCGAGTGAAAAGTTATGGCCATTTGAATTTCTCGAGAGCTTCCGTTGTTCAATTTCAAGCGTCTCGATATATTATGCACCTGAATCTCACCTCCGTGTCAAAGTTATGACCATTTGAATTTCTCGAGAGCTTCAGTTATTCAATTTCAAGCGTCTCGATATATTATGCACCTGAATCTCACCTCCGTGTCAAAGTTATGACCATTTGAATTTCTCGAGAGCTTCCGTTGTTCAATTTCAAGCGTCTCGATATATTATGCGCTTGAATCGGACCATCAAGTGAAAACTTATAGCTATTTGAATTTCTCGAGAGCTTCCGTTGTTCAATTTCGAGCGTCTCGATATATTATGCGCCTGAATCGGACCTCCGTGTCAAAGTTATGATCATTTGAATTTCTCGAGAGCTTCCGTTGTTCAATTTCAAGCGTCTCGATATATTATGCGCTTGAATCGGACCTTCGAGTGAAAACTTATGGCTATTTAAGTTTCTCGAGAGCTTCCGTTGTTCAATTACGAGCGTCTCGATAATAGTATGCGCCTGAATCTGACCTCCGTGTGAAAAGTCATAACCATTTGAATATCTCGAGAGCTTCTGTTGTTTCATTTCGAGCGTCTCGATATATTATGCGCCTGAATCTGACATCCGAATTAAAAGTTATGACATTTTGAATTTCACGAGAGCTTGCGTTGGTTAATTTCGAGCGTCTCAATATATTATGCGCCTGAATCTGACCTCCGAGTGAAAAGTTATGAGCATTTGAATTTCTCGAGAACTTCCGTTGTTCAATTTCGAGCGTCTCGATATATTATGCGCCTGAATCTGACATCCGAGTTAAAAGTTATGACCATTTGAATTTCTCGAGAGCTTCTGTTGTTCAATTTCGAGCGTCTCGATATATTATGCGCCTGAATCTGACATCCGAGTGAAAAGTTATGAGCATTTGAATTTCTCGAGAATTTCCGTTGTTCAATTTCGAGCGTCTCGATATATTAAGCGCTTGAATCTGACATCCGAGTTAAAAGTTATTACCATTTGAATTTCTTGAGAGCTTCCATTGTTCAATTTCGAGCGTCTCGATATATTATGTGCCTGAAGCTGACCTCCGTGTCAAAAGTTATGACCATTTGAATTTCTCGAGAGCATCCGTTGTTCAATTTTGAGCGTCTCCATATATTATGCGCCTGAATCTGACTTCCGTGTCAAACGTTATGACCATTTGAATTTCTCGAGAGCTTCCGTTGTTCAATTTCGAGCGTCTCGATATATTATGCGCCTGAATCGGACCTCCGAGTGAAAAGTTATGTGTATTTGATATTCTCAAGAGCTTCAGTT
>NW_024464714.1:70167-76661 GCF_000004515.6 Glycine max
TCTCGATATATTATGCGCCTGAATCTGACATCCGAGTTAAAAGTTATGATCATTTGAATTTCTCGAGAGTGTCCGTTGTTCATTTTCGAGCGTCTCGATATATTATGCGCTCGAATCGGACCTCCGAGTGAAAAGTTATGGCCATTTGAATTTCTCGAGAGTTTGCGTTGTTCAATTTCGAGCGTCTCGATATATTATGCGCCTGAATCTGACCTCCGTGTCAAAAGTTATGACTATTTAAATTTCTCGAGAGCTTCCGTTGTTCAATTTCGAGGGTCTCGATATTTTATGCGCCTGAATCTGACCTCCGTGTGAAAAGTTATGACCATTTGAATTTCTCGAGAGCCTCCGTTGTTCAATTTCGAGCGTCACGATATATTATGCGCCTGAATCGGACCTCCGAGTGAAAAGTTATGGCTATTTGATATTCTCGAGAGCTTCCAATGTTCAATTTCGAGCATCTCGATATATTATGTGCCTGAATCGGACCTCCGAGTGAAAATTTATGACCATTTGAATTTCTCGAGAGGTTCCGTTGTTCAATTTCGAGCGTCTCGATATATTATGCGTCTGAATCTGACCTCAGTGTCAAAACTTATGACAATTTGAATTTTTCGAGAGCTTCCGTTGTTCAATTTCGAGCGTCTCAATATATTATGCGCCTGAATCTGACCTCCGTGTGAAAAGTTATGACCATTTGAATTTCTCGATAGCTTCCGTCGTTCAATTTCGAGCGTCTCGATATATTATGCGCCTGAATCGGACCTCCTAGTGAAAAGTTATGACCATTTGAATTTGTCGTGAGCTTCCGTTGTTCAATTTTGAGCGTCTCGATATATTATGCGCTTGAATCGGACCTAGGAGTGAAAAGTTATGGCTATTTGAATTTCTTGAGAGCTTCCGTTGTTCAATTTCGAGCGTCTCGATATATTATGTGCCTGAATCTGACCTCCGTGTGAAAATTAACTACCATTTGAATTTCTCTAGAGCTTCCATTGTTCAATTTCGAACGTCTCGATATACTATGCGCCTGAATCTGACCTCCGTGTCAAAAGTTATGACCATTTGAATTTCTTGAGAGCTTCCGTTGCTCAATTTCGAGCGTCTCGATATATTAGGCCCCTGAATCTGACCTCCGTGCCAAAAGTTATGACCATTTCAATTTCGTGTGATAAGTTGTGACCATTTGAATTTCTCGAGAGCTTCCGTTTTTCAATTTCGAGTGTCTCGACATATTATGCGCCCGAATCGGACCTCCGTGTGAAAAGTTATCACCATTTGAATTTCTCAATAGCTTTCGTTGTTCAATTTTTTGCGTCTCGATATGTGATGCGCCTAAATCGGACATTCGAGTGAAAAGTTATGAAAATTTGAATTTCTCAAGAGCTTCCGTTGTTCAATTTTTAGCGTCTTGATATGTGATGTTCCTTAATCGGATATCCGAGTGAAAAGTTATGACCATTTGAATTTCTCGGGAGCTTCTGTTGTTCAAATTCGAGTGTCTCGATATGTGATGCGTCTGAATCGGACATCCGATGGAAAAGTTATGACCATTTGAATTTCTCGAGAGCTTCCGCTGTTCAATTTCGAGCGTCTCGATATGTAATGCGCCTGAATCTGACCTCCGTGTGAAAAGTTATGACCATTTGAATTTCTCGAGAGCTTGCGTTGTTCAATTTCGAGCGTCTCGATATATTATGCGCCTGAATCTGACCTCCGTGTCAAAAGTTATGACCATTAGATTTTCTCGAGACCTTCCGTTGTTCAATTTCGAGCATCTCGATATATTATGTACCAGAATCGGACCTCCGTGTGAAAAATTATGACCATTTGAATTTCTCGAGAGCTTCCGTTGTTCAATTTTTAGCGTCTCGATATGTGATGCGCCTAAATCGGACATTCGAGTGAAAATTTATGACCATTTAAATTTCTCGAGCGCTTATGATGTTCAATTTTTAGCGTCTCGATATGTGATTCGCCTGAATCGGATATCCGAGTGAAAAGTTATGACTATTTTAATATCTCAAGAGCTTCCGTTGTTCAATTACGAGCGTGTCGATATATTATGCGTCTGAATCTAACCTCCGTGTCAAAATTTATGACCATTTGATTTTCTTGAGACCTTATGTTTTCAATTTCGAGCGCCTTGATATATTATGCACCCAAATCAGACCTCCGTGTGAAAAATTATGACCATTTGAATTTTTTGAGAGCTTCCGTTGTTCAATTTCGAGCGTCTCGACATATTATGCGTCTGAATCCGACATCCATGTGAAAAGTTATGTCCATTTGAATTTCTCGAGAGCTTCCGTTGTTCAATTTTTAGCGTCTCGATATGTGATGCGCCAGAATCGAACATTCTAGTGAAAAGTTATGACCATTTGAATTTCTCGAGAGCTTCCGATTTTCGATTTTTAGCGTCTCGATATGTGATGCGCCTGAATCGGACATCCGAGTGAAAAGTTATGACTATTTGAATTTCTCGGAAGCTTCTGTTGTTCAATTTCAAGCGTCTCGATATATTATGCGCCTGAATAGGACATTCGTGTGAAAAGTTATGACCATTTGAATTTCTCGAGAGCTTCCGTTATTCAATTTCGAGCGTCTCGACATATTATGCGTCCGAATCGGACTTCCGTGTGAAAAGCTTTGACCATTTGAATTACTCGAGAGCTTCCGTTTTTCAATTTTTAGCGTCTCGATATGTGATGCGCCTGAATCGAACATTCGAGTGAAAAGTTATGACCATTTGAATTTCTCGAGAGCTTCCGATTTTCGATTTTTAGCGTCCCGATATGTGATGCGCCTGAATCTGACCTCTGTGTCAAAAGTTATGACCATTTGATTTGCTCGACACCTTCCGTTTTCAATTTCGAGTGTCTCGATATATTATGCACCTGAATCGGACCTTTGTGTGAAAAATTATGACCATTTGAATTTCTCGAGAGCTTCCGTTGTTCAATTTCGAGCGTCTTAATATATTAAGCGCCGGAATCGGACCTCCGAGTGAAAAAGTTATGACCATTTGAATTTCTCGAAAGCTTCCGTTATTCAATTTCGAACGTCTCGACATATTATGCGCTTGAATCGGACATCCGTGTGAAAAGTTATGACCTTTTGAATTTCTCGAGAGCTTATGTTGTTCAATTTCCAGCGTCTCGATATATTATGCGCCTGAATCTAACCTCCGTGGGAAAAGTTATGACCATTTGAATTTCTCGAGAGCTTCCGTTGTTTAATTTCGAGTGTCTCGACATATAATGCGCCCGATTCGGACATTCGTGTGAAAAGCTATAACCATTTGAAATTCTCGAGAGCTTCCGTTGTTCAATTTTTAGCGTCTCGATATGTGATGCGCCTGAATCGAACATTCGAGTGAAAAGTTATGACCATTTGAATTTCTCGAGAGCTTCCGATTTTCGATTTTTAGCGTCCCGATATGTGATGCGCCTGAATCTGACCTCTGTGTCAAAAGTTATGACCATTTGATTTGCTCGACACCTTCCGTTTTCATTTCGAGTGTCTCGATATATTATGCACCTGAATCGGACCTTTGTGTGAAAATTATGACCATTTGAATTTCTCGAGAGCTTCCGTTGTTCAATTTCGAGCGTCTTAATATATTAAGCGCCGGAATCGGACCTCCGAGTGAAAAGTTATGACCATTTGAATTTCTCGAAAGCTTCCGTTATTCAATTTCGAACGTCTCGACATATTATGCGCTTGAATCGGACATCCGTGTGAAAAGTTATGACCTTTTGAATTTCTCGAGAGCTTATGTTGTTCAATTTCCAGCGTCTCGATATATTATGCGCCTGAATCTAACCTCCGTGGGAAAAGTTATGACCATTTGAATTTCTCGAGAGCTTCCGTTGTTTAATTTCGAGTGTCTCCACATATAATGCGCCCGATTCGGACATTCGTGTGAAAAGCTATAACCATTTGAAATTCTCGAGAGCTTCCGTTGTTCAATTTTTAGCGTCTCGATATGTGATGCGCCTGAATCGGACATTCAAGTGAAATGTTATGACCATTTGAATTTCTCGGGAGCATCCGTTGTTCAATTTCTAGCTTCCCGATATGTGATGCGCCTAAATCTGACCTCCGTGTCAAATGTTATGACCATTTGATTTGCTTGAGACCTTCCGTTTTTAATTTCGTGCGTCTTGATATATTATGCACCTGAATCGGACCTCCGTGTGAAAAATTATGACCATTTGAATTTCTAGAGAGCTTCCGTTGTTCAATTTCGAGTGTCTCGATATATTAAGCGGCGGAATCGATCCTCCGAGTGAAAAGTTATAACCACTGGAATTTCTCGAGAGCTTCCGTTATTCAATTTCGAACGTCTTGACATATTATGCGCATGAATCAAACATCCGTGTGAAAAGTTATGACCATTTGAATTTCTCGAGAGCTTCCGTTGTTCATTTTCGAGCGTCTAGATATATTATGCACCTGAATCGGACATACGTGTCAAAAGTTATGAACTTTTGAATTTCTCGAGAGCTTCCGATGTTCAATTTCCAACGTCTCGATATAATATGCGCTTGAATCTGACCTCCGTGGGAAAAGTTATGACCATTTGAATTTCTCGAGAGCTTCCGTTGATTAATTTCGAGTGTGTCGACATATTATGCGCCCGAATCGGACTTCCGTGTGAAAAGCTTTGACCATTTGAATTTCTCGAGAGCTTCCGTTGTTCAATTTTTAGCGTCTCGATATGTGATGCGCCTGAATCGAACATTCGAGTGAAAAGTTATGACCATTTGAATTTCTCGAGAGCTTCCGATTTTCGATTTTTAGCGTCTCGATATGTGATGCGCCTGAACCGGACATCCGAGTGACAAGTTATGACTATATGAATTTCTCGGAAGCTTCCGTTGTTCAATTACGAGCGTCTCGACATATTATGCGCCTGAATCTGACCTCCGTGTCAAAAGTTATGACCATTTGATTTTCTTGAGACCTTCCATTTTCAATTTCAAACGCCTCGATATATTATGCACCTAAGTCGGACCTCCGTGTGAAAAATTATGACCATTGGAATTTCTTGAGAGCTTCCGTTGTTCAATTTCGAGCGTCTCGACATATTATGCGTCCGAATCGGACATCCGTGTGAAAAGTTATGACCATTTGAATTTGTCGAGAGCTTCCGTTGTTCAATTTTTAGCGTCTTGATATGTGATACGCCTGAATCGGACATCCGAGTGAAAAGTTATAACCATTTGAATTTCTCGGGAGCATCCGTTGTTCAATTTCTAGCGGCCCGATATGTGATGCGCCTGAATCTGACCTCCGTGTCAAATGTTATGACCATTTGATTTGCTCGAGACCTTCCGTTTTCAATTTCGTGCGTCTCGATATATTATGCACCTGAATCGGACCTCCGTGTGAAAAATTATGACCATTTGAATTTCTAGAGAGCTTCGGTTGTTCCATTTCGAGCGTCTTAATATATTAAGCGCCGGAATCGGACCTCCGAGTGAAAAGTTATGACCATTTGAATTTCTCGAGAGCTTACGTTGTTCAATTTCGAGTGTCTCGACATATTATGCACCCGAATTGGACATCTGTGTGAAAAAGTTATGACCATTTGAATTTCTCGAGAGCTTCCGTTGTTCTATTTTTTGCGTCTCGATATGTGATGCGCCCTGAATCGGACATTCGAGTGAAAATTATGACAATTGGGATTTCTCGAGAGCTTCCGTTGTTCAATTTTTTGTGTCTCGATATGTGATTCGCCTGAATCCGACATTCGAGTGAAAATTTATGACCATTCGAATTTCTCGGGAGCTTCCGTTGTTCAATTTCGAACGTCCCGATATGTGATGCGTCAAAATCGAACATCTGATTGAAAAGTTATTACCATTTGAATTTCTCGAGAGCTTCCGCTGTTCAATTCCGAGCGTCACTATATGTGATGCGTTTGAATCGGACTTCCGAGTGAAAAGTTATGACCATTTGAATTTCTCGAGAGCTTCCGTTGTTCAATTTCGAACGTCCCGATATGTGATGCGTCTGAATCGAGCATCCGATTGAAAAGATATGACCATTTGAATTTCTCGAGAGCTTCCGCTGTTCAATTTCAAGCGTCACTATATGTGATGCACCGAAATCGGTCATCCGAGTTAAAAGTTATGACCATTTGAATTTCTCAAGAGCTTCCACTGTTAAATTTCGAGCGTCTCGATATATTATGCGTTTGAATCGGACCTCCGAGTGAAAAGTTATGACCATTTGAATTTCTCGAGAGCTTCCGTTGTTCAATTTCGAGCGTGTCGATATATTATGCGCCTGAATCGGACCTCCGAGTGAAAAGTTATGACCATTTGAATTTCTCGAGAGCTTCCGTTGTTCAATTTCGAGCGTCTCGATATATTATGCGCCGGAATCCGACCTCCGAGTGAAAATTTATGACCATTTGAATTTCTCGAGAGCTTCCGTTGTTCAATTTCGAGCATCTACAGTTGCCGTATCACTGTGTGAAGGTT